>NW_027100719.1:1142077-1159577 GCF_040412425.1 Macrobrachium rosenbergii | reverse complement strand
AATATTTCTATATTTACTGTAACAATAAATAGTAAGTTTTTATTAATTAAAATTTTCTAAAGAAGGTAAGTGTGTTAGTTATTGTAATAAAATCTGAATTATGGTAAAAAGAATTTTCTTTTCTTGAAATTATTTAATGTCTATTTTAATCCCTCTTCTTTATTCTCCTATCTAGGCAATTCCTTCTTAAAAGATATTAGTCATGCTTGGTTAGGAAACTAAAATATAACTGATAAACTCCTTGAAATGATTACATTACATTTTAAAATTTTACTTACATTCCCTTGTTTCCTAAATATTCCCCTTATAGTCAAAGAAAAAGTAAATGCGTAATTAGGTAACTCAACCTCAATTTTTTTTTTTGCTACAAAACCAACTAATCAAAGTAAGAATTGCAACAATACAAGAAAAAAAGTTTTATTCCTGTGACTCTTCTATTTCTTAGGTTATACCTAGTTTTTCCTTCTGAAATTTCTTCTTCAAATTCTTCAGTCAATTTTGGTTCCTTGACTTCTTTAGTTCTCTTGACTTTGTCTTTATTTATCCAAAATCCCTCTTCTTCTAATGATTCAGCATATGTGGAAGGTATTTGGTTGTTTATTTTCGTTACCTTCACTTTTGTCTCTTGTACATCTATGACTTTGTATGGTCCTGTGAATTTAGTGGCTAACTTATAATTATTTCCACTTCTTACTTCCTTCTTGATGTAAACTTCATCCCATGTCTTGTAATCTACTGGCTTTAATCCTTCTTGATGCCTGTCTATCATGGTCTTCTGGGTTTCTTCTAGATTCTTGTGTAACTGTTTATGAATTACCTTGAAATTACTAATTCTTGTCTTCATGATGTCTTCAGAATAATTTGGCTGTATTGGCTGATTCAGCCATGTATATGGTAATCTTGGTTCATATCCCATCAAAGCTTTCATGGGTGTTCCTTGTGAACTGGAATGATTTCTAGCATTCAATGACAGTTGGACTAAAAGTAAATTGATATCCCATTCAGGATCCAATCCTACTGTATGCCTTTGCTAGCTGGATGGTATGGTTATATTGTCACTTTCTCTACCTTGAATGCATCACAAATTTCTTGTACTAGTTAATTATTGAATTCCGTACCATTGTCAGATATTATAAGCTGTGGAGCAGAATATCTGCAAAAGATTTTGTCAAAGAGAGTAACTGCACATTCTTTAGCTCCTTTTCCCGTTATTGGTATTAGTTCTGTATATCTGGTAAGTGTATCTATACATACTAGTATATTCTTATTCCCTTTACTCGTGGTATGCAAGTTAGTGATGAGGTCTATTGCTACTCTTTGGAATGGAGTTTTTGGAATGGGATACTTCCCTAAAGGTACTTCTTTATCTGCTCTTCCTTTGTATCTGTTATAAGTATTGCAACTTTTCACATAATTACTAACGTCTTTGTAAATTCCTTTCCGATGACAAGATCCTTTAATCAATCTGACTGTCTCATATCTTCCTGGGTGTGCGCTCATGTCGTCATCGTGCATTAGTTCAATAACTTTACTTCTTAGGCTCTTAGGTGCTATTCTTTTGTGGGTTACACCTTGAAAAGACTTAAATGGGTCAAATTCTTCACACACCCAGACTAATACGTTGTCCATGTGATGTTCACTGCATCTATGGGACATCCAATTTTCTTACTTAATTCTATTTGGTCTTGATGATCAAATTCCTTCTTATTTTTTACAAATGTGGAAACTTCTTTCATATCTTCATCCTCTTTGTTTCCTTATGAGGTTCTGCCTGGAGAGTTCTTCTGTGTGATGTATGGTAAATACATTGCATATGGGTTCACTTGTCTTTGCTTCTTGGCTAATCATATTTACACTATCTCCTTGTGGGATGTATTTTGATCATGCGTCTGCTACTTTGTTTTCCCTGGCACATATTTCAATTCTATGCCACAATCTTTGGCAGTCATAAACCATCGAGCTCTACGTCCGGAAAAATTCGGATTTTTGAGCATTTCTACTGCAGCTGAATGATCACCTGATATAGTTATCTCATAGCAAAATATTATGTATCTGAAGGGCTTTAAAGCGTCTATTATGGCTACAGACTCTACGTCTGTTACTGAGTAATTTACTTCCGTTAGTTTTAGCTTCCTACTGTAATAAGCTATAGCGTGATATCTATTATCATGCCTCTGCATTTAGCATGCTCCTATACCAACCAGTACGGCTTGTATCTGTGGCAAAGAAGAATTCTTTACTAAAATCTGGAAGAGTAAGTGCTGGAGCGTGTCTATCTTTCTTTCAGTTCACCGAATGCTTTCTGTTGTTTGGTTGACCACCAGAACGGCATGTGTTCTTTTAATAATTCAGTCAGTGGCGCTGCTATGGTAGCGAAATCTTTTATAAACTTTCGGTAAAAACCCGCTAAATCAAAGAATGATTTTACGTCTTTCTTACAATTAGGTGTAGGATACTCTTTGACTGACTTAATCTTTAAGTCATTTACTTCGACACCCTTTTCACTTAAAGTGTGTCCCAAGTAGTCTATTTTCCTCATAAGGAAATTGCACTTTGTTAACTTTAGTTTTAGATTTGCTTTCCTCAGTCTTTTTAGGACTTCTCTCACTTGTCTTACGTGTTCTTCAGTTGTATCTGTTGCTATTACCAAATCGTCTACATAGCAATGTACAGCCTTGCCTAATAAATCACCTAAAATTTTATCCATTAATCTCACAAATGTTACTGGGCTTGACTTTGGACCAAAGGACATTCTTACATATTGGTATCTGCCATTACTAGTGGAAAAAGCTGTCAAAGGCTTACTTTCTTCGTCTAAGGGAATTTGTAAAAATCCTTGCAATAAATTTATCGTGGTGAAGTATTTCTTGGGTCCAATGGTTGTGATAAGATCTCTCATAGTAAAGTTATGGTGTGCAAGAGGTCACCGGGAGAGGTCAAGATTTCAATTAGCTCTTCTGCCCACTGCTGGATGAGATTAACACTTTAATTCATATGGGCGACGATCGGTCAAACTAGGCATCTGGGATCACTTAGTTCATTATCGCCCCTTTTCTGTTTTTCTCTCTGACTTTATCCGTGATTTTCTGTATGCTCTTGTGCGTTTATTAATATATTTAGTTTATTAAATCACAGACTCGATTCCATTATACATATGTTTATATGTATGTATGTATGTATGCATGTATATATATATATATATATATATATATATATATATATATATATATATATATATATATATATATATATATATATATATATATATATATATATATATATATATATATATATATATATATATATATATATATATATATATACATACACACACACACACACATATATATATATATATATATATATATATATATATATATATATATATATATATATGTGTGTGTGTGTGTGTGTGTGTGTGTGTGTGTGTGTGTGTGTGTGTGTATGTGTGTGTGTATCTACATTAATAAATGAAGTTACTTTTACCTACAACATACGCCTATTATAAGTGAGGCATTATGGATCGTAGTCTGTATGTGCGTTTGTGTTCTTACTTGAGTGTGTTTGTGTAATACTGGGACCCTACGTTTGATCACAGAGGGATGGAATTTCGAGGGATGATAAAGTTACCTCAACAGATCTCTCTCTCTCTCTCTCTCTCTCTCTCTCTCTCTCTCTCTCTCTCTCTCTCTCTCTCCACAGATATATAAACAAACACAGTTATCAACTCTTGTTTGCTTTCAATCAGGAGCGTAAATATGATCCTTCCTTTTGAGTCCAAATAAAGTAGACAGTACAAATGGCGAAGGTTTCCAGGGGCCAGTGGCTATGGCAACAGAGAAATTATTTACTGAATGAAAAAGATATAATAATATAATAATAATAATAATAATAATAATAATAATAATAATAATAATAATAATAATAATAATAATAATAATAATAATAATTATTATTATTATTATTATTATTATTATTATTATTATTATTATCATTATTATTATTATTATTATTCAGAAGATGAACCCTATTCATAAGGAACAAGCCCACCACAGGGGCCAATGACTTGAAGTTAAAGCCTCCAAAGAATATTACGGTGTTCCCTCGAAAGAAGTAACAAAAGGTAAAGGAAAATGCAGAAAGAGATATTATTACAAAAACAGATAAATTAACAAATTAATAAATAAATAAAGAAAAAATTAAATAAATTATTAAAAGATTACAAAAGCCAGGCGAAGGAGATTTAATCTTTCCCTTATTTGGGGATTTCAGCACTAGTTTTGCGTGTGCTTAGCTGAAAAATTGAAAACAGATAATTCTATTTAATTTTCAATATAAGCAACATATTTCACCTCCTCTCTGTAAAAACATCATTCTATCAATTTTCTGTTGTCACTCTGAATGGTGAAAGAATTTGCACCGATTTTATAAAATTACCCTTTTTGAGCCGAGAACTTTTGTTGCAAGAATGTCAGTTGCCGTTAGATGTTTTTGTTTCTAACTTTATTAGTTTTAACATTTCACCATTGCTTTTACACTATACACATATTCAGCCGCTCTGATAAACGGGAAAATTAAAGAGATGCTAAAGCGTCGATGACCAAACTCATTGCGACGCCAATTACAAAAACAAATCAGTATCATAAGAATGGCACATGGACATAAAAATGCTGTAATCAAAATGAGTCCGAGTGAGATGAGTAATTCTTCATCATGACAAAATCTGTTGTATTTAGTTTATCATCTAAAAGACCGGCTGTTTCTGTATATATTTATACTAGTAAAAAATCACAAAAATATACGCGTGATTTGTTTATCAGTTGAAGCCACAGGAAAAGCTCGAGAAGAAACGGCAGAGTGCCAAGTACCCTCAAGCAATGAACACATCTTCGGGACAGAAAGGTGATACAAACTATTAAACAAGTGACCAGGAAAGCTCTTACAAAAGTAGAGCCAAAAATAACAAGTAAATAATGCGCCGAAGTGTCTTCGGCGCAATCGAGTTTTCTGTACAGCATATAATCAAGGCCACCGAAAATAGTTCTATCTTTCGGTGGTCTCGGTATAATGCTGTATGAGCTGCGGCCCATGAAGCTTTAACCACGGGCCGGTGGTGGCGTGTCCTATATTGTTGCCAGATGCACGATTATGGTTAATTTTAACCTAAATAAAATACAAACTACTGAGGCTAGAGGGCTGCAATTTGGTATGCTTGATGACTGGAGGGTGGATGTTCAACAAACAAATTTGCAGCCGTCTAGCCTCAGTAGTTTTTAAGCCCTGAGGGCGGACAGAAAAAGTGCAGACGGACAGAAAACAAAAAAGTGAAAAGGCGTATTATCAGGACATTGCAAACAGAAACAATGTTCGTCCAGATTACTCAACTGTTTGCAGCACAAACACGTCACAAGAAGGAAAGGAATTGCATAATGACACTATCAGGTACAGAAATGAATACTTGTTGACCTGTTTATAAAGCACCTGAATTAAAGAAAAAATGAATTATAATAACAACACACTTAAATAAATAAAAAAATAAGAGATATAACGGCAGGATATGCATATATAAAAGAGTATGTTTATACACACATACAAAGCTCAAATGGATGTGCGTGAGTATGTTTGAAGTGAGTGTAAACATCAGTATCCATTCTGAGTTAGAGGAATATTCCGATTCAGCATTATTAATTATATACACGAGAGAGAGAGAGAGAGAGAGAGAGAGAGAGAGAGAGAGAGAGAGAGAGAGAGAGAGAGCACTAATAGGTGTCTCCACTTAGAGAAAGGATGAATTCCTCGGATTTATTAATGGTGGGCGGTATCCAGTATCAAAGGTGTTTCTTCCATAATTGAAAGCTTGATGCAGACCTTCCTAATAATGCATTTTTCTGCCTCCACCGCTCCCAAGGTATCAGGATGATGTGCCTCTATCAAATAGCATTTCAAATATTTTGAATTCTATGTCACATAACAGCTCCACTGACATATTAACGCCTCGTTGAACTAGATCAGTGAAGAAACGCAATATCAAAGGGAGATTTATTGTTTAAACACACACACCTACACACACACACACACACACACACACACACACACATATATATATATATATATATATATATATATATATATATATATATATACATTGTATATCTATACATACATACATATATACATATATTATATATATATATATATATATATATATATATATATATATATATATATATATATATATATATATATATATATATATACATTGTATATCTATACATACATACATATATACATATATATATATATATATATATATATATATATATATATATATATATATATACATATGAGTTCAAGTGTACACACACACATATATATAGGCGTGTCTCTGGTGTGCGTGTACGAAAATCTGCAGCATAAGCCAGCAGAGTTAGTTAATATCTAAGAGAAGGGTATCATTTCTAGGCCGGGTTTCATTTAAGAGAGAAATCGCTAACTAATTAGTCATCGAATGGGAAAGGGATACGGAGGCGTTAAAGCCTCATCAAATTTCAATGAAGCTTCCCACATTGAGTCGCAGACCACGATTTTATTAAAATCAATTTCTCTGGTAATCAGTAAGTGTCACCTGCGCACATCTGCCTTCACTTGTTTACATGGCAGATGTTCTGGGCTTTTGATTATTTATTTTCTTCGAAGTGCACCGGGTTTCTTCCCCCTCTTGTTCCTAAAAGGGAAATTAAGAGTAAAAAGGTCTAAAAGGTGTAACAGGAGGAAAATCTCTCACTTGAAATATAAAGTAACTCTTAGGAGAGGATGTAAAGTAAGATGGAAGAAAGAGAATGTAAACGGAGGTAAAGGAATGAAAGGGGTTGCAGCTAGGGGCCAAAGGGACATTGCACAGAACCTTAAGCAACGCCTACAGTGACTGGGCTTGGTTAGAAACTCTGTCTTTTTGGGTTTGGCTTGTGCTTTGCAAGTATTTAATTTTAAACGTTACTCAGATTTCTGACTACTGTTACCACTTGGACTGAAAGGCGTGTGAATCACGATCTTCACCAGCGATAATGGCAATTTCGAGGGTGTTAAAGCCTCCACATTGAGATGATTTTCACTGGCCAGCTCTGGTAACTTTTGTGTGTTATGCACTATATCCTCCTAGCTTTGTTGAGTGCCCTTTTTCTGAACCATTCCGGGTATGCTAATGTATCAAAGCTTTTATCAATGTAATTTATTTCTTTATCTATCTTACAAGGGTCACACGTTCTCATTGCCATTCTGCAGGGTGATGAAAGTGAAATAGAAACTTTTCTAGACGAACTCAATAGTTTTGATAACAATATCCAATTCACTCTAGAAAAAAGTAACGATAATAAACTGCCCTTTTTAGACTTCTTGATAGAAAGGAAAGAAATAGATATGAATTCAGCACATATAGAAAGCCCACACACACAAACTCGTATATTCATTTCTTCTCTTTTTCACAGTCATGATATGAAAATGGGTGTTCTAACAGGTTTATTTCTCAGGGCAATGAGAACGTGTGACCCTTGTAAGATAGATAAAGAAATAAATTACATTGATAAAAGCTTTGATACATTAGCATACCCGGAATGGTTCAGAAAAAGGGCACTCAACAAAGCTAGGAGGATTTTTTACAGGGAAAATGCAGAGGGTACATGGAATACAGAAAACAAGAAAATAGTTTCCCTCCCTTATATGCCTAAAATGAAACAAATTACATCAAAAATGAAAGAAATTAAATATAAATTTGTGTATACCTTTGACAACACCGTAAAAACAAAGTATGTAAAAATAAATTGGAAGGAGAAGATAGTAATGCAGATGATATAGGGGAGTATACATAATTAATTGCAACAATTGTGGAGACAAATATGTGGGTGAAACAGGTAGGGAATAAGGACTAGAATCCAAGAACACAGGAGGGCAGTACAACTCAACTCACAGGGGAGTGCTATAGCTAGGCATTGTTGGGAAAAGGACCATAGGATGGATTTTAAAAACAATTGGCTTATATACAAAAGCAATAACATCAGTCATAGGAGGGTAGTGGAAGGGGCACTCATCAGACAGGTTAAAGTGATAGAAGGAAACAAAGGATTTACCTCAGAAGATCCCATAAGCCGATCTTTAATATTAAAAGAAGCTAAGATCGACCCTTCTGACCTGGAGGTTAGGTCTCCTGCCCAACAGACCGATGGTGACTGCTCACATACCACAAGGATTAATACCACTGACCATCAGATCAGGATATCAAACCGACAGCAGGAGATTAACAACTCTCAAGAGAATGGAAACCAGGACAGCCATCATATAAATGACATATAAATGCTCTAGAAGCAAGAGCCCGTGCTGGCACAAGGCCAGGAGAAGAAGTTCCAGAAGATTGCTGGGCCTTGAACCAGCCTGACTACCTCATCTCTTGAAAAAGGGTCACAGTTAGGACCTGAAAGTGCTCGAGATAAAAGTAATGTAAATATTTACCAGTAAACAAGTTATACACAAGAATCTTGTGGGTTTCTCTTTCAATAATAAATAATAATAATAATAATAATAATAATAATAATAATAATAATAATAATAATAATAATAATAATATGTTTTCCTTTATTACGTTCCCCATTCGTTTACTTTTCCGTTTGATAATAATTAGGTTACTATATCTATGAAGTCAATATCTCATATTGGAAATGCAACGGCCACATAATGTACAATTATCTCCCCGATTTTTCAATATATTTGGAAACCATCAAAAACAGAATACCGAAGGTTTGTCTTCATTTAGTTCTAGATAAAGAAACAGAATACACAATTTAGGCTCGAAGGCCAAGCGCTGGGACCTATGAGGTCATTCAGCGCTGAGAGAAAATTTGAGAATTGACGTTAAAAAGGTGTAACAGGAGGAAAACCTTTTGCAGTTGCACCATGAAACCACTGACAGGAGAGGGTTCAGGAAAGTAAGATGGGGGAAAGAGAATAAGAATGGAGCTACAGTAATAAGAATGAAAGGGGTTGCAGCTAGGTGCCGAAGGGACGCTGCTGAGAAAGTATTACCTACAGTGCACAGCTTGCGGTGCACTGACGGCAAGATCCCCCTACTGGGTCATCTAGTTCTATTTCTAATCTAGGTCCTCGCTAAGGGGAACCTCCACTTCGTCTGTCGCAAACCTTCGAGGTGAATTCACCTCGAAGGTTTGCGATAGACGATAATTGATATTCTAAACGACAAGTGAATTCACCTTCAATTGTCGTTTAGAATATCAATTATCATATTAGTTCATGACGTCTCATCAGAGAAATCAAGAAGCAATAAATTATACAAAGGTACTAAGAATTTTTCTTTTTGATTATCTGACATCATTTCTAGGCTAAGTACAACATCCATATTTGCTGCATTATTTGTAACAGGTATGTTAATAAAGAAATATAAACGTGTAATTATAAATACCATCTTTGTTTTCCCGCCTGAAATGGAACTATTTTGCTTTTCATTTATCTAACTGACATAATTTCTAGGCTACGTACAATTTCAATACCTGCTGGAGTTATTTGTAGTAAAGATATTAACGATAAAATATATAAGTGTAATTATGAATGCAATCTTATTTTTCGCTTCTGAAATGGAATCTTTTTTCAGTGGCTGTCTCTTAGACCCTGAGTGCAATATCCTGCTTCAGAAACACGTGAGAGTGTCTAGTCACACCAGCAGCGGAAATTATGCTCCATTTTAGCTTTTAGTTCGTCGGGTAATTGAGTGCATTCATGAACTGGCATATCCTCGAAATGACTTGGACCCATTACAAGACGTGCAGGTTTAAAACTAAGAATAGTACAGAATATAGGATCTAGACCAAAGGCATTATGAATCACTTGTTAGAAGAGTGTGGAAAGGAAGATGGAAGTAAGAGAATATGAATTGAGGAACAGTAAAAGGATTGAAAGGGGTTGCAGCTAGGAGCCGATGTGACGCTGCAAAGGACATTACGTAATGTCTACAGTGCACCGCATGAGGTGCACTGATGGCAATACCTCACTGCCGGAGTTTGAAAGTTAAGGGAAGAAGTGCTGACTGACTGTGCATTTATTTTGCTTTACTCTTCTTCAGTTCCATTGTCTCATTTTGTTTACGTACCGAGTCTCCTTGCTTCTCTTTCTCTAATTATCAGTTTTGATTCTCAACTTCTCAGGCAAAGCAACCATAAAAACATAAAGATGCTTTCATATAATAATAATAATAAATAATAATAATAATAATAATAATAATAATAATAATAATAATAATAATAATAATATTTGTCTTGTGGAAAAATAACTTTTAGTGAAAAATGGCATAACATTTTTAGGGCTTCGAATGAACGGCATTGGAGGAGTCGCACAAATATTTTATTTTATCCGCATTTATTTAGAATCTCCTGGTCACTTTTAACCACATACATATGTCATTTTCATAAACACAATACCCTCTCCACCTCTCGATTTCCCAGCACATTGGAACCGCTTGTCACTACTAAGCTTAACTCCAAATCAAGAAGATATTGTGATCGTCGGAGAGAGAGAGAGAGAGAGAGAGAGAGAGAGAGAGAGAGAGAGAGAGAGAGAGAGAGAGAGAGAGAGAGAATCTTTCTCAGTGAGCAATTCACCATATAACGTTATCGTATAGAGAGAGAGAGAGAGAGAGAGAGAGAGAGAGAGAGAGAGAGAGAATCTTTCTTAGTAAGCAGTTTACCATGTATCGTTAACATAGAGAGAGAGAGAGAGAGAGAGAGAGAGAGAGAGAGAGAGAGAGAGAGAGAGAATCTGTCTTAGTGAGCAATTCACCTTACAAGCATTAACGTCAACAGCCTATGAAATTGCCTTAGAAGAGAATTAGTTTCTGATCTGCACGAAGGAAAGGCCTCTTCTTGCAGTCGACTAATGAAACCAGGGAAGTCAGTGCCAAAGGGCCTATGGAATCTGAAATGAAGCTTCCTTTCACGGACGGTCCCTTAGAGGCACGAGGACGGGCGACAAACGCCTTTGATGTTGCCGAACCAGATAACTACCACAGTGGCCTATTTCTGAACAGCAGCACCAATATGCATGGCAGAGGTGGGTTGATATCGACTCTAAATACGAATACCTGAGTTCAACAGGGATTTGTAGGTGGGAGCCGGTATCAACTTATACCTCACTTGTTGGTCGTGAGGGTAAAGGCGTCACTGCAGTCCTGAGTTCTTAAGTCTTTCGTTGGTTCGAGCCCACGGGATGACGAACTTATTATCAACTATAAAATTCCCCTTCGGTAACATATGTGAAAATATATTACTTCCGAGGTAGAGCGAACTGGATATTAAAGGACGTTTGTAGCTTAATGCTTGTATATGAATCACAGTGATGTGATAAAAAGTCATAATATGACTGCGTGCGACAAACGCACTACATGGTCAGCATGGCAGAGGTGGGTTGATGTTGACTCTAAATACAAATACCTGCGTTCAACGGGGATTTGTAGGTGGGAGCCGGTATCAACTTATACCTCACTTGTTGGCCGTGTGGGTAAAGGCGTCACTGTAGTCCTGAGTTCTTGTCTTTCGTTGGTTCAAACCCACGGGACGACGAACTTATTATCAACTAAAAAATTTCCCTTCGGTAACATACTGTGTATGAAAATATATTATTTCCGAGGTAGAGCGAATTGGATATTAAAGGACATTTGTAGCTTAATGCTTGTATATGAATCACGGTGATGTGATAAAAAGTCATATTATGGCTGCGTGCGACAAACGCACTACATGGTCAGCACGGCAGAGGTGGGTTGATATCAACTCTAAATACAAATACCTGAGTTCGACGGGGATTCGTAGGTGGGAGCCGGTATCAACTTATTCCTCACTTGTTGGCCCTGTGGATAAAGGTGTCACTGTAGTCCTGAGTTCTTGTCTTTCGTCGGTTCGAGCCCACGGGACGACGAACTTATTATCAAATAAAAAATTCCCCTTTGGTAACATATATGAAAATATGTTATTTCCGAGGTAGAGCGAATTGGATATTAAAGGACGTTTGTAGCTTAATGCTTTATATATATATATATATATATATATATATATATATATATATATATATATATATATATATATATATATATATATATATATATATATATATATATATATATATATATATATATATATATATATATATATATATGCATAGAGAGAGAGAGAGAGAGAGAGAGAGAGAGAGAGAGAGAGAGAGAGCATTAGTTATAGAACATTATAGTATAAACAAAATAATACACAATGTTAACCTTTTGTGTAGTTAAGCATTTTGTTGTCTCGAAGATATTCTTGGCGAGTGAAAACGCGCGTCAGTGCTTACGAAGCCTGATGGTCAACTTTGGTGGCCATGGAGACAGGGAGCATTCTTCGCTCGAGGGATTCCGCTGACACATGACTCCTTGAACGATGCGCTTCCCCGCCCACCCCCCACAACCACGTCATGGGACTTCCCGGCAACGGAAGTCGTTGGCGGATACGTTCCGGGCGAAAGTTCGTTCATGAGTGTCCTCCGATGGGCGGAACAAAGGAAGTGTAGATTTTACATTTTGAGTACAGGTTAATTATTCCAGCGCTGTTTTTGGTTGGGGCGCTGTCGAGCTGCCAGTAAGGTGAGCCAAGTCTCGATTTTCAAAGCCCGAACCGACTTTATCATTTTTCTTGTGTTTAACCTTTACTGCTCTTTTTACATATGGCTTATGCTTTGGTTATTTATTTTTATTTTCATTTTTATTTCAATGCCACTTGTTGTTTTTTTTTTAATATTTCGGTTTTGATTTCTAAGTGCCATTTTATATCTTGCTTTGATCTGATGTGTTTTTTTTTTCTTTTTGAATCAGCAACATGGGAGAATTCCCACAACTATTTTCTTTCCAATGCCTGTTTTAAAAGTTCCTTTTTTGATTCCTCAGATGTATTACTAAAGGTCACAAATTAAAGTGAACTTTGACAGTAAACATGACTTCGGTCATGTTAGACATATCTGACTTATATGTTGTGGAGACTTATTTAGTCAATATTGAAAACAATATGTGCACGGGTTGGTCTTACTTTCATCTTGCTAATTTCAGGGTTGAGGCTCGTCCTCACCCATTACACCATTTCATTTCGGTCCAGTTCATTTACCGTGTTAAACTTATGAATAAACTGTATTTTTATACACAGGAATTTGCTATTATTCCTAGATTAGTTAGTAGTGTGTTTGTAGAGAGAGAGAGAGAGAGAGAGAGAGAGAGAGAGAGAGAGAGAGAGAGAGGAATAATGCTCTTTCTCGGCTTGAAGCTGACCAACGCTACTGAGGTAAGTTGAAATATCATACGCCCTCTTCGAAGGCGTAATATATATATATATATATATATATATATATATATATATATATATATATATATATATATATATATATATATATATATATATATATATATATATCTTCTTCTTTTAACGTGCTTTTTCCCATTTTTGTATGGGTAAGCACGATGCCTTCTTTTGAAGGACTTTTGATTTGGCTTTGGGTAGACCTGTAGTCTCGATCGGCTGCCCTACCTGACATCGCTTAGACCCCGGTAGCGTATGTTACATGTATCATACCCGACCCAAACGCCCTTCTTCCCAGCAGCGAGAAGTTGTTGCGCGGGTAGGGCGAGAGTTCGAGACGTGTGAGGTGTTTGTTATGTTTTTAGAAGGTGTTGTAGTGGCTTTGGTTTGTGTGTGTATTTAGTCTGTAACACCCATTTGCTTTTTAAGCAAACCTATCAGTTGATTACATATATAATCCCGGGATGTCTACACGGATAGCAAAGTGTCCGCTCTTTGATCAGTCGTTTGCGGATTTGAACTCGCGCCACAGACCTCTACGAAGTCCGAAGCTGCTGCTGAGCCATCGAGGCTCTATATATATATATATATATATATATATATATATATATATATATATATATATATATATATATATATATATGTATATACATATATATATATACTCACACACACACACACACGCAAGGGGAATTATAATTGATAAGTGGTTCTTCATCTCATGGGCTGAACCGCCGAACACGAGAACCACTTATGAATTATAATTCTCTTCGGTATATATATATATGTACATATACACACACACACACACACACACACACACATATATATATATATATATATATATATATATATATATATATATATAATATATATATATATATATATATATATATATATATATATATATATATATATATATATATATTTATATTTATAATATAAAGTTTATACATATATTATTTTCAAGGTAGGGCGAAGTGGATATTAAACGACATTTGTAGCTTAATGGTGTGATAAAATTCATTCATACACCTCACACACACACTGGTGACTTTTACCAGATACGTATGTGTTCGTAATAACCAGAGTGACTATCACCTTTTCGGCTTCTTCACACTTTTTGGATTCGTTTGTCATTACAAGGCCTTGAATCCGAAATGAATATGGAATAAAGAAACATCAAGAAAAGTTCTCTATCACGAGATAGAAATTTGTGCCCCTCATAAATCAGATTTTCTTATTATCCTTTTCTAAATAATGTACAACCAAACGGATTAAAATCCCGTTGTGCCTTGCGAAATGTTTAAAAAAATGTTAACATTTACTACAGTCGCGAGAGTAATTGATCTCCTCTGCAGGTGATTACAGCACAATGAAAACAAAAGTAGGAAAGTTACGTCTGTTAGAAGAAGATATCTTAAAAGAAAGAGGGTGACATCTTCGGTCATTACCAAAACGGTAATTTAAAGGCCAAATCAACAATTTTTTTTTAATTGACAGTTTATTAATGATCGAAGATATAACTATCTTTTTTTTTAGATTTTTTCTTTTCAATACAATATGGAATTTAGGCCAAAGGCCAAGGGCTGGGACCTATGAGGTTATTCAGCGCTGAAACGGAATTAAGAGTAAAAGGGTTGAAAGGTGTAACAGGAGGAAAACTTTTTGCAGTTGCACCATGAAACAACTGGTAGGAGAGGGTTAAGGAAAGTCAGATGGAAGAAAGAGAATAAGAATGGAGGTACAATAAAAGGAATGAAAGAGGTTGCAGCCAGGGACATAAGGGACGCTTCAAAGAACCTTAAGTAATGCTTACAGTGCACAGCATGAGGTGCACTGACGGCACTACCCACTACGGGGAAGATTTCTTCTTTAAGCAAATGTTACTTTCACTGGATTACACTGTAATCACCTGCAGAGTCGACCAGTTGGTCTTGCAGCTGTATCGAATGTCAACATTTTCAGTATCTTTCGCAAAACACAACGGGATTTTAATCTACTCTTGTTGCATGTCGGGTGTACGTATTATATTTACAATGTACAACCGACCACATGGGCTAACATTAAATAGGGACCTCATTTTTCGCTACCACCTAAACATGTTTGATAAAGGCTATCCAGTTTTATACATTTTAAAAATTTACTAGAAGTCTCATTGCTATGTACCCACCTAATACAGGATCAAAATTGTTTCATAAAGGTTACCAAATTTCATATATCTTAGTCTCAAATTACCCCTAAAATGACATATAAATATAAAATGTTCACTGTTGATGGGGTTTGAATTCTTAACTTTTTTAGAGGAAAGTTAGAATGAAAGGTTAAAATTACTTAAATATGAAGTGCTCATTAGAAAGAAGTAAGAGGAGGTAAAGGGAAATACAAAAAGAAGAGATCTCACTTATTAAAAATTAAAACAAATAAATTAACAATCAATAAATAGATAAAATGGAAGTAAATTATTAAAATGCAAGGAGAATAGTATTGGGGTAGTAATGCATTGTATCTTCGTTTGAACTTTTGAAGTTCCAATTGCGCGACATCCTCAGGAAGGCTGTTCCACAATTCTTAGAAAAAAAAATTTTTTTTTAGTTCCTGCTACTCAAAATTCAATTCTTCATTTAAGTGATTTTTTTTTTTTCGTTTTTTGTTTTCCTGAAACTGTGCTCTCGGGCTCCTATTTCAGGGAGATAATCTCTTCCATTCTCCTTAGCGGCCTTATTATACCTATAAATCTCTTCTATAAATACCAAGTTTCTCGGTCACGTGATAATGAACGTCTGCTTTAAAAGGCTCAAAATCTATGATTTATACTGAAAGAGAAGCCGCTGCTTAGAAAGGTAACAAAAACATACGAAAAAATAATGATGATGATATTCGTTTTCCTGTGCATTAGCACTTCATTTATACCTATTATTTTAAAACTGAGTGATACAATTAATGATGATTATGATGATGATTATGAGAGTGAGTTATATATCTTCACAAACTGTATGCTTTTTTGCCTTGATATTTAAAAAGCAGGAAGGAAAGCAGAGATCACGCGTACAGAAATATCTATGTTGTTTCCCTTGAAACGGACAGAAATAATTCTTTTTTTTTTTTAAATCCTCTTCTGTCTGAAAGGAAAAAGACTGAGGCTCTTTGAAATTCTCTGAGGGTATCGTTGTCTTTTATTTCTTCAATCCTTTTCTGAAACAACAAAAGGTTCCTGAGAAAATCGGATGACAATCTTGATGAGGCTTTACTGTCGCGACGCAATTCTGAGGCAGCAAATGAATCTTTCAGTTTTGTTTGTGGCCACAAAGAGCTTGCTTGCTGCCTCTTGACTGGCGTGAGATGTTACTCATTTGTTGTGGTTTTTGCTCATACGTATACAACACATATGAAACCACATGTTATCCAGTGGTCTTAAATGCACACACACACACACACACACACTCAGCATATATATATATATATATATATATATATATATATATATATATATATATATATATATATATATATATATATATATATACATATATATATATACATATATATATACATATATATATATATATATATATATATATATATATATATATACATATATATATATACATATATATATATACATATATATATATACATATATATATATATATATATATATATATATATATATATATATATATATATATATATATATATATATATATATATATATATATATATATATATATATATATATACACGTCTCGAACTCTCGCCATACCCATGAAATAACTTCTCGCTGCTGGGAAGAAAGGGCGTTGGGTCGGGTATGATACATGAAAGATACGTACCGGGGTCTAAGCGATGTCAGGCAGGGCAGCCGATCGAGACCACAGGTCTACCCCAAAGCCAAATCAAAAGTCCTTCAAAAGAAGGCATCGCTTACCCCCATACAAAAATGGGAATAAAAGCACGTTAAAAGAAGAAGAAGAAGAAGAAGAAGAAGAAGAAGAAGATATACATATATATATATATATATATATATATATATATATATATATATATACATATATACATATACATATATATACATATATACACATATACACATATGTATATGTACATATACATATATATACACATATACACAT
>NW_027100719.1:1077077-1132077 GCF_040412425.1 Macrobrachium rosenbergii | reverse complement strand
GAGAATATAAATGGAGGTACAGTTAAAGGAATGAAAGGGGTTGCAGCTGTGGGCCGAAGGGACTCTGCAAAGAACATTAAGTAATGCCTACAGTGCACCCTGACGGCATGTTAGGAACAATCGTTTGCCGATTGTTCCCTTAGTGGGTTGTTGCCTCCTTTGTTTTTGTTTGTTTTTCTTACTGGCGAGCTGACGTCTGTTGAATGGCGTCAGACTTCGTCAGTCAGGTTCGTAGTAGCAACGAGTCAGGTTGAGGGCAGCAGAGTCCGATGGGGTAGCAGCAGCAGGTATTCGTACCTGAGAGTCAGGTCCCGGCATCAGAGCAGCGGAGAGTTTTTTTGAGGACGAGATGGTTGCCGTGTCGGCTCTGTCTTGGTCGTCGTTATTGATGGAGGACGTCAGCAGGTCTCGTCAGCAGAGCAGCGGAGAGTGTTTGTGGCCATGATGGCTGTCGTGTCGACTCTGTCATGGGCGCCTGGAGTTGGAGGACTGTGCTTGAGGGCTAGATGGTTGCCGTGTCGGCTGTTGTCTTTGTTGTCCTGCAGTCTTCCTGTGTTACAGCTTCGTCTGTGGATGTTTATATAAATGACTGTTCGTATTTTCATGTGTTTATTTTATAGATTGTTATTATTATGCTGACTATTTTGAGTTTCTTGTTTATTATATTTTTTGAATGGCTTATTAATTTGCTTTCGTAATGTTTACTGATTTGGTTTTATATGTAGATTTTCTTGACTCTGTTTAATGCCTATTGTGTTGAAAGCCGAACGTCAAATATCTAGTATTATTATTATATATTATTATTATTCAGAATGACGAAACCTATTCATATGGAACAGGCCCACATGGGCCATTAACTTGAAATTCAAGCTTCCAAAGAATATGGTGATCTTTGGGAAGAAGTAAGAGGAGGTAAAGGGAATTACAAAAAGAAGTGATCCCGCTTATTAAAAAAGGAAAACAAATTAACAAGTCAAATAAATAAAATTATTAAAATGCAAGGAGAATAGTACTGTATTAGCGTAGTAATCCATTGGATCTTCGCTTGAACTTCTGAAATTCCAGTTGCACGGCATCCTCTGGGAAGCTGTTCCGCAGTCCAACAGCGTGTGGAATTAAGCACTTCTGGAACTGAGAAGTTCTACAGCGAGGCACATTTATTGCATACTGGTGTTGCTGTTCAGCGAAACTGGTTACTCTTGACAGATAAAGAGGATCAGGGACCAATTGTAAATGCGAAAGATGTATGCTGAAATACAACTTATGAAAAAGTGACAAACAAGAGACCATCCATCAATGGTCCAAGTCATAACTGCTACTATTAGGAAACAGAAACCTATCGCCATGAACCACTCTACCTAAATGAGATAAGTCTCTAGCAGAAGCAGACATCCACATAGGAAGACAGTATTCTGGTAAAGGAAGCACAAACGACCTAAAACAGGTTACATTGATTTTATCAGTTATACTGTAAATATATGAGGCCTTATGAACACTAACTACCTTTCGTGTGCCATGCGCTGAGACTTTCATGAGATGCTTCTCAAAAGTTATATATGAGTCAAAAGTTACACCTGGAATAGTTAAAGCTTCAGACTCGTTCAGCAAAGTTCCATCCACCTGAAGGGGAGGATGGGATGGGAAATCTGTACGAGATCTGCTAATCTATAGTGTTTTCATTTTACTGGAGTTCAGCCTCATACCCCACTGACTACACCATTCCTTGATCCGGTCCATGTCCCGATTGAGTCTGAGGGCTTCTTCATTTCTTATAAGTTGAGACTTTACTACACCCACAAGTGTTGAATCATCGACATACTGAACAATCTTGTTTTCCAGGCCAACAATCCTATCACTTGCATACACTAAAAATAACACTGGACCAAGAACACTACCCTATGGAACTCCAGATAAAATAGGTCTTGGTCCACTAAAGATCCCGTGCAAGGCAATTTGCTGCTGCCTTCATTTCAGGAAATCTTGAATTAATCCTAAAACATATCGACCCACTCCAAGATTCTGAAGTTTATAAATACCTTGTGATTTACTAAATCGAATGCAGCACTAAAATCTATTTGGATTACTCTGCACTCAAAACCCCTATCAAGGTTCCCTTGCAAATGACAGGCCAAGTATGAAAGAGCATCGCAGACACCTAACTGCTTCCTATGTGCATATAGACTTTCAGCTAACAATCCTTTAGATTCTACGCACTTATATAGTGGCTTCAAAATCAGTTTTTCAGTAACTTTGGAGAGCACAGGAGAACAGAGATTGGCCTGTAGTCACTGCAGTCTGCAGATATGCTGCTCTTTGGAACAGGCACTGTATTACTAAGCTTGCGCTCATCCGCAAAGATACGACGTCGACATTAACTCTTTAGAATCTACTTATCTTGGGAGACAGCAAATTAGAAACTTTCTTAAAAAACAAAGGGAAGAAACCATCAGGATTGTCTCCATCCCAGCTATCAAGATTATTCAGAATTTTCTTACCATCCCTAGAGCTAAATGCACATTTTGTAAGAAGAGGTTCAGGATGACAAGTATCAGGGAGAGGGACATCATCAGCCAATTGCTTAGCTTCAAAAGCTCGATGAAGCAGTTCAGCCTTTTCCCTAGAGCCAATAACCTCTCTACTATCATCTGTTAGTAGTGGTGGAATGGAAGATGAGCCTGATCCAATGATAGATGAAACCAATTTAGTCCACCACAGATGGGGCTGAGGAATTCCCTCAAGTTTCCTCTTCAAGGAATTATTGTAATTTCTCTCAGCTGTATGGGAAGTTCGATTCGCAGCACGGTGAGACTCGACAAAAATAGTGTAATTTTCATTTGAACGATTTCGTCTCCATGCGTTGAATTTTGTCTGTTTGTCACTGTAGGCTCGTCCACATGCATCGTCAAACCATGGCTGGTCATTTATCCTAATTTGATGACCTTTCTAGGGACATATCTTATTAAAACAGCGATCAGTATGTTTACCCTGATGTCTCCTTCCTCGCATCCAGTCTCTCTCTCTCTCTCTCTCTCTCTCTCTCTCTCTCTCTCTCTCTCTCTCTCTCTCTCTTTAAATCAATTCTTGGAAAGAGCTAGTTATGCGAGCCATTTACGCTTAAAAAAACTGTAAACTTTCATTGCTCCCCAAGAAAAAGTTAAATGAAAGTTAGCAAATCGACTGCTATGATGAAAATTTTCACGGATAATTTTGTACCCTCTTGTACAAACAAAAATATGACCAGGGTCTGGGAAGATGCTGAGTGGTATAATCAGTGTCCCTGGGTACTTTAAGATTTAAAACTTGATTCTTTTGAATCTTGTTTCAGTGTTGCTTATCCTTTTACACGCGACTTGTAATTTTATTATCAAAGAGTGAGTGAGAGTAGTAAGCGAGAGATACGTTTATTATTAACTAGATAGATACACGATTATACAATGTTATTTCACACAGCAATGTACCAGGCCGCCTTAATAGCGCGCGCGCGCGCGCGAAAGAGAGAGCTGTAAAAAGAGAGGCTTATTTTCAGAGGAAAGACCAAGAGTACAGGACCAATTTTGTGCAATTTGGGACAGTTGATGGTGTCTTTGAAAGAGATCAGGTTAACTAGCGAGAGAGAGAGAGAGAGAGAGAGAGAGAGAGAGAGAGAGAGAGAGAGAGAGAGAGAGAGAGTGGAAATTTAATTTTATAATTTGGCAATAGTCGAATCGGCTCCCCTAAAACACTTGCCTTAATATTTCTCTTGACCCCCAACTGGATTAATCCGAACTTCCCTCGGCGATGATAGTTTGGGGATTATTGGGGATTACCCAATGGAAGGGAGGGACCGAGATGGACTAGGGTTAACGTGGGTAGGGTAAGAACAATTGGAAGAGAATGAATTTATTATGCTTACTCTGATGTCCCCTACCTCGCATCCAGACTCTCTCTCTCTCTCTCTCTCTCTCTCTCTCTCTCTCGTCAGTCAGGACATGATGGTGAAAATGTATATGGCCTTCGTCCTATTAACATTTTGAAATGACTATTCCTCTTGCTTTGTTCCTTTGCACAACGAACCTGTCGTCGTTCGACATTGTATACATTTTATTATTCATTTATTACTTCATTTGCAGAACCACACGAAAAATTTATAAAATTTTAATATCAACTTATTACTCCATTTGCAGTAGCATGTGAAAAATTTGATCTGTAAACTTGTGGAAAAGAGCAGAACTTACAAGAGTACAAACATTTAGAGGTAAAGTTTCTCAAAACTGCTGAAAGACTTTCTGTTTCCGAATATTAATCGCACGCTGGAAATAAATACCTAGTGATGGCCAAATGGACGAGGACGAATTTGATTACGGAAAAAAAGACGCCTCATAGAACCATTTTTCCATCACAATTCATTTCAGCGTTTACGGAGAGGTCATCCCCTTCTGTTTTTTTTTTTTTTTTTTTTTTTGCTTGTGGATTTTCAAGAAGATTCTGACATTGCAAACAATTCCCCTTCATTTGAACAACGAATGGCTGCCCGAGGGGCGTGTAATGGATGTGCATAGCCGTGTTAAAGTAATACAACGATCTTACGTTTATATTTCGGATATTAGTCAGCCCTTGTCTTCAAGGAGCTGTTCCTTTAAGATTTTGACTTTCTAAGAGGTTACATCACTCGTATCACGTATATTAGCAATCAGGATTATCATACTTCCACATGCGAAACACAATGTAAAAGTTACGCCACGATGAGTCGTCTTTCCTTTCAGATGTGGATTTTGAGAGAGAGAGAGAGAGAGAGAGAGAGAGAGAGAGAGAGAGAGAGAGAGAGAGAGAGAGAGAGAGAGAGAAAGCAGAATTCATTAATGGCTCACTGCTGACTTCGAATGAGCTCCGCGTTCTATCAGTCGCAATCAAATTTATCTACGCCAATTGTAGATTAAATTCACGCCATGTATGGCGCAAAAAAAATTATCCACGCAAACGGCATTCCATTAACTAATGCACCGAATATGAAGAGAGAGAGATTACTGCCCCGATATTTTTCATAAAATGTAAGTTTTTGATCATAAATTTGTCATAGAGAAGCTAATTGAACGCACCTCGTACTCGCCCACAGACATGCGAGGCTAAATCAATCCCTAGATGGCGGAAAATATGATCAAATCTCGATTTCTGTATTTGCAATATCTCTCTCTCTCTCTCTCTCCCACAAACACACACACACACCCGTTGGCTATCCACCGACCTGCTGTCAACGAATGAGCTTTCACTTGACAGGTTTACCTCTGATTTATGGTACTAACATATTTTGAATATACTGTATTTATTTCTCTCTCTCTCTCTCTCTCTCTCTCTCTCTCTCTCTCTCTTTGAAGGATTTTCCCTAATACTAAAACCTCTAACTTCAAATGTTATCAGTGCATGTACTGTATGCAACATTCCCTCGTCCTGGCGCTCTGATGGGAAATCTTCTCCAAACCCTCAAAACCACTTAGCTCTAAACTAGTAAATGCCACGGTCCCTGATTGTGGCACTGGCTAGTTGAGTGCTAAGTGGTTTTGAGGGTTTGGAGTAGATTTCCTGTCAGGGCGCCATGATGATAAACTTAACTGCTTGTGCGCTTTCGTTTTAAGTGGAACTGCTCTTTCTCGCATGACGAGTGTAAAATCTCAGTGTTGCCTCTAGAAATACTTTATCGAAGGAACATTGCAAAATTGAAGGAGTTTGAATCATCACATATGGTCCCTGTTTTTAGGGTTCTAAGGGAGCAGCGTTTTTCAAACTGTGGGCCACGAGATAAATAAAATGGGTGCAAATTGCAGAATATAAACAACTCTAAATGTTGCACAGCACTCATAAATCATAGCAAGTGTTACAGAGTTCTCCCATGACAAGGCAGGCTTTACCAGTTAAAACACAGTAGTACAGATTATTACGAATTTATTATAAATATACAAAAAGGATGTTACGCAGTCGAAATAACTTCAAGGTTTTGTCCAAGACAATCGACAGTCTCTTACTCTCTCCCTCTCCCTCTCGTTATCCCGAATCCTTAACTATCAAACAAGTTTGGTTAAATTTCAATAGCTAGATGTCATCAACAAATCCGGCAATCGACACACTCTTCAGTAAACAAGGTTGTTCTAAAATTGAATGGCTAATTGCCAACAGTTTTTTACATAAGAATTTTCATATTTTTTCTGTCTTTAATAATTTTACATTGCATAAGTTTCCTATTTCCTCTTAGGCTTTACAATTTTTTTTTTTACTTCACTCAGACTTAGTCTCCGCACTTTTAGAAATTTAGACAGTAAGGTAAGCTCGTATTATATTGTATTGTTTTTTCACTGAGTTTATCTGTCTTGTTCGTCAACAGATCACGATCCGTTCCAGGCAGGCGGAGATACGTTCTCTCGAGTGCTTCTATCAGATATGCTTTTGAATTCTGTATCTATTTGTCCACCAGTCATTTATACATGTAAAAGTTTTTGATATATTAAGTTTAAATGGGGATTAATCTGATCAAAATCGGGAATCAGGTGCTTATGAGCAAACAAACACATCCATCTCATTCAATGACATTTTTTTGTCCAAATATTTTTTTATGTAAAAATATTATTTTTTCTAAAAACAATATTTTTACATTCATACAAATGGACACATACAATTCCAACATGTGCGGAATATAAGAAAGATACACATAAATTGTGGATGCTACATAAATGAACCTAGTGAATAGAGTTTGTCTTTGATTTTTTACACGCGGGCACAATGGGTCGCAATGCAAAATGTGGTTCTTGCTGTGGGTCACGGTAAAGAAAAGGTTTGAAAAGCGCTGCTCGAGACCTCACTAGACGTCAGGGAGTTACAGGGCAACGTGAACTAGAACCTGAACCTATGAGGGTAAACTTGGTCCCCAAACCTTAGGAACACAAAGTTGATTATCATCACGTGCCGTCAGTGCACCTCTCGCGGTGCACTGTAGGCATTTCTTAAGGTTCTGTGTAGCGTCCCTTTGACCCCTAGCTGCCGCCCCTCTCATTCCTTTCACTCTACTTCCGTTCATATTCTATTTCTTCCGTCTTACTTTGCATTTTCTCCTAACAATTGTTTCATAGTGCAACTACGAGATTTTCCTCCTGTTACGCCTTTCAAACCTTTTTGCTCTCAATTTCCCTTTCAGCGCTGAATAACCTCATAGGCCCCAGCGCTTGGCCTTTGGCATAAATTTCATATCCCATTCCGTTCTATTCCATCACGCTCCAGCTGTAGTGTTCCCAAGACAAATTCACGTGTTAGGAAGGAACATTCTGTCATCTAATGGTCTACTGTGTGATATAGGCCCTATCCATCCACGACTGTGATCATGAACCAAGAAAGTGACGTGTTTTCCAAGAGTCATAAATCATAAACCTAACGTTTTTGTTCATTACCAAGATCCACCAAAAACCTGATGAATCGTGAATCATAAACCCGCCATGCTTTCCTTGAACCATAAACCTCATGTGTTTTATCATTACCATAATGAACCGCAAACCTGGTGTGTTTTATAATTACCATAATGGACCCTAAAACTGATGAATCGTGAACCATAAACATAATGTGTTTTATCATTACCTGTTACCAAAACAAGGGCTTTATTTATTTTCAGCGGACCCCTTTTACCAACCCTTCCCAAAAAAAGAGCGCATTGTTTAACGTTACCATTTCACGACATAACCCGAGTTCTTTGATAAGGGTGAACGAAGAGACTGTTTTCATTCCATCCTTTGTCAATGAAACGGGGCCAGCGGTTTTGTGTTTCATCCCTTTGCAGCCTATGAAAGGTCAGTTTCTCAAATCTCATTTGTTTCACAATGTTCTTACGAAGCATCTCTCTTAAATCACAAAGGTGTCCAAATGGTGCAAACAGCAGTTTCATCGAACAAGGTATTGAATTTCCATATGACAGTAGGCGGTCTACCTGGCAATACTTGATCTACAAGGAACCATGTGAGATCTACCGCTGTCTACTGCCTTTTTACTTGTTAAAGCGGGCTGTTTACTTGTTAATTGTTTCTTATTTGTTACCGCCTTATTACCTGCTAAAACGGGCTTTTTACTTGTTAATTGTTTCTTATTTGCTACCGACATATTACTTGCTAAAACTGGTTTTGGATTGAAACAAGACAGAGACTGCGGTACTTTTCTGTGCAACACCGAGATAAAGACACTTTGATACCAATGATACAACGTGATTGCAAAATAGGTTCAGTAATTCATCTGGATGAATGGCCTGCTTACCGTAGTTTGAAGGACATGGGTTTTATTCACAAGACCCTTAATCATCAAAAAAAATTATGTTGAGCCCGGATCGGGTGCCCATACTCAATGGATAGAAAGATCATGGTTGGGTGCCAAAATAAATATACTCAAGAAAAAGAGGAGTTCATGCAACAATGTTGCAGTCACACCTTGACCATTTTGTTGGAAGGTTTGGTAGAAAGAGTCTGATGATTTATTTCTGTCGTTTTTACAAGATATGAGACGTTCATATCGAGGCTGATTTGAGATTTATTTATTTTAAAAGAATCCTCTTCTACTTAATAACAAAAAATATTACCACATGTTTTTATATGCTTTTAGTTGAATGTTTGATTATTATCTTGAAATAAATACAAATTTTAACATTCAACATCTGGTTTTCTTTTACGAGTAGACTATAGTAGAAAAAAGCAAGGTAGACCGCCTACTATAGTAGAAACACGCAGGTAGACCGCCTACTATAGTAGCATCAACCAATCTTAAAAAAAAAAAAACTACAACTCTGCTGAGAAGGTGTGCTGCTCCAACAAGTCGAGTCCCAATCTTTTTTTTTATTTCTTACGGGCACTAATCACATTACGGGAATCAAAACGCTTTGCCAGTGGAAGGACTTGGCCATTTCAGAGAACTGTTGGAGCAATGAAACCATTGACAATCCAAAGGTCACATTTGTAAGGAGGACACACACCCGAATACCCATTCCTAGTACCTCACCTAACAATACCTGCTATCATTTGGATACTCCAGTTAGTGTTAACGTAACCTCAGGACTGTTCTTGGTAAGATAATGAGGCCATAAGCAATTATCGTAAACTGCCTAGTTTCAATAAGATCTTTGAAAAGTTACAATGATAATACTCCACATAAAAGAAATTATTCAGGGTAAAGGATACCCTTGCTTAACTTAGATATGTCTTTCAGTGCATTACAGGTGTATGTATGTATTTATGTATGCATGTATATATATATACACATTTATATATATATATATATATATATATATATATATATATATATATATATATATATATATATATATATATAATGGTAAAACGTAATCTCTCAAGCTTAACTTGGGATCTACAGCACTGCCCTCACGGACGGAGCAGCAGAAGCTGACTCTGGAAAGAAGCAATAAAATTCTCATTTCCTTCCGAGGCCCAGCTAAAGCGACGCCGCCTACATCAATTATGAATCTGGGCAAGGTCACAATCTGTTTTCCTTACCGAGAGAGAGGCTGCGACATTCTGTTAACTTACCAAGACTTTTTGAGGCCTTTCTGAAACGTTATCTTCACAATCTCAGCCGGACCATCCTACTGCCATAACCTCTCTCTCTCTCTCAATCCGTATACTTTACTGCAACTCAATAGTCCTAAGCGCTCAGCCTCTTCGCTCGCTAGTTGAGGCAAATTCAGCTAATTTTCCGGAAACAGACGACCGTCGTAAGAATATGCCGGAATTTTGGGACAAGATTTTCCTTCCTCTTCCCATAAAATAATGCTACTTTTTTCGTGGAAGAACCTCTCTCTGCTTATGAAGCGTTTCTGTTTTAGTTCGAAAAGTGCGTATTGCAACAGTAACATAAATAAAATATTGGATAAGTTCTAAATTCATGATGTTAAAATTATACTATATTTTCCCTTGAAAAACGTTCATTACGTTTGTATAGGATTGCGTTTGTGCATAAATCCCTTTACAGTATGGCGTCCATAATTATGTGCAAGAAAAATAAATCCTGATTTATAAGTAGCCACAGAAAAGCGTGAATGAATGTCCTATACACTCATAATAAGAATCAAACATTAACCCTATCACATACAGTATGTATCATGTGACGATAGGGTCAGGCAAAACTCTGCCACAAACGTTTGGAGACATTTTAGAAGTTCAGAATGAATGTACTGCAACTCGCGATTTATTAAACGTTGAAAGTTTCGTCGGAATTGGGTCATTTGCCAAATAAAATATATATTTTTTCTTGCCTCTACTTCTAAGGCAACTATTCCACATCGTTCATCGGTTGCTGCCTGACTGGTCCGAAGTTTAAATACTTTAAAAATATTGAAGTAGTCAATTTTGATTATGCTTTATATATATATATATACTTTATATATATATATATATATATATATATATATATATATATATATATATATATATATATATATATATATATATATATATATATATATATATACACGCGCACACACATTCAACCGCACTCATTCAGTAATGCACACATCGCGAAACACCCTGAAACGCATATGACAAAGGAAGAAAAAGCAATGTAATGTCGTGATGGTATCAACATTCCATATTCCCATAATTGAGGTTCACGTGCTCGAGAAAGTTTAAATGAAATGCTCTTAAGAAACCTCACAATTCATTTCCTAATGGGCAAGTGCTCTAGAGAGTTTTAAAAGGTGTGCACTTATAAAGTGACTTCGAGCGTGACTGTGAAATTTCTTATTCCTAGTGATTAGCTTTGACTGAAAGACGACTTTGGCGTCTCGTGATTCCTCGTAGGATAATTTAATGGACTGGAATGGAATATAAAACCTATGCCAAAGGACAATCACTGGGACCTATGAAGTCATTCAGCGCTCAATGGGAGAGGGTGGAAAGTAAGATGGAAGAGAGAGAATATGAGCGTAAGTACAATAAAAAGAATGAAAGAGGTTGCAGCTAAGGGCCGAAGGGACGCTGCAAAGAATCTTCAGTAATGCTACGGTGCACCGTATGAGGTGTGCTGATGACACTGACCCCCTCTGGGCTCATAGGATAATGATGCTGCGTTAATCCGAAAATATGAAAATGAATCTAGTTCTTATATATAATATTAGTCAACCATGCGTAAGTAAGTAGTACAAGTAATGACACAGAATTACTTCTGTACACCAGGCACTCATATTTCAAGAGTAATATTAAAATGATATTCACCGATGATATTGACTAAGTACACTTACTTTCAATATAGAGATAATCCAAAACTCATGCCGAATCTTTCGAGTTAAAGACAACATTGCAATCTAACTATTAGTTTTTAAAATGAACTTATTTTACAAAATTTAATGTTGAAAGCTTAGAAAGATTTAAAGAGATACCTTTCTAAGATTTCAATATTAAATTTTGTAAAATAAGTTCATTTTAAAAACTAATAGTTAGATTGCAATGCTGTCTTTAACTCGAAAGATTCAGCATGAGTTTTGGATTATCTCTATATTGAAAGTAAGTGTACTTGGTCAATATCATCAGTGAATATCATTTCAATATTACTCTTGAAATAAGAAGAAGCCTTCAAGGAGTAACAGATTAGCTACTAAAGGAGCTATGCTGAGGAGTATTGCCCTAGTGTCAATATAGTGAGGAAAAAGGGTCTCTTCATACTGTATTTTTATGAATTACATGGAACACTAACTAGGAAGACGAAAGTAAAATTACGAAAAGAGAAGTGGATAGCAACAGACCCAGTCAATTTCTGACTGAAACAACCGTGAAAATACATAAATGTTTATTTTTCAGAAGAAATGAATTTCATTGAGACAAGCAAATTTGAAAAGAAGGAGACAAGAGTGGCATGAACATCTTTATGAAATAGCTGCTTGAGAATTTTAAAAGTAAAGGGTGGAAGCTACTTGGAGTACTTTTGTATTATTCAGAAGATGAAGAACCCTATTCATATGAAACAAGTCCACCATAGGGGTCATTGTAATTCATGCTACCAAAAATATGGTGTTCATTCGAAAGAAGTAACAGAAGGTAATGGGAAATACAGGGTGAAGAGACCAGTTACTAGAAAACAGGTAAATTAACAAATCAATAAATAAACAAATAAAAATGTAGGCAAATTATCAAAATACAAGGACAATAATGTGTTAGGGAAGTAATGCATTGCGTCTTCGCTTGAACTTCTGAAGTTCCAGTTGCACGGCATCCTCTATTGGAAAATGAATAGAGACAATGTGGAAGGTACTACTGTAAGTTGTGCCAAATGTAGATGGTAGTTTGCTGTTAGTGTGTATTGATGAAAACATCCCAGGTTTGTTGACAAGCCTAGTGTGAGACAAGGCTAAGCCATAAGTTCAATGCTATTTAGTATCTAATGAGAAAGAAAGTTAGATGTAGTGCTCATTTGTGGAATAAGAAAATGGTTCGTAAATGGAGTGAGGAATAGACAAAGTCTGCGACTGACACAGTGCTGATTAAGATAACTGAAGAAAATTAGCAGAAACTAGAGATAATTTAAATTGGTTGTAAAATACGAAAGTTAAAGTTTATGCATATATACATATATATATATATATATATATATATATATATATATATATATATATATATATATGTATATATATATATATATATATATATGTATATATATATATATATATATATATATATATATATATATATATATATATATATATATATATATATATATATATATATATATATATATATATATATATATATATATATATATATATATATATATATATATATATATATATATATATATATATATGTATATATATATATATATATATATATATATATATATATATATATATATATATATATATATATATATATATATGTATATATATATATATATATATATATATATATATATATATATATATATATATATATATACTGTATATATATCCAATACAGCACGAAGGAACGCGTGTTTGAGAATATCACCAAGTCCACGTCGGAAGGTGAGTGAAAACCGGGAATTTGAAGAAGTACTTTCGTAGTTTATTCTACATTTTCAAGTTCACACTGAATGCAAAAGAAGTTGACAGAGATTTATATACAAAAACAGAAGGGGGCGGGGTTACAGTTTGTTAATCTGAAGACAGTCTCTAGCAGATTTATTTTCCGATGGTCGTTGACCTTGTAGATATCCGTTGACTTATTCCAGTTCATCTCATGGCCTGTCTTAAGCCAATGATCCACAATGCCATTATTTGATAATCCTCTTGAAATGGCATATTTTTGTTGGGAGCTTCTTGCTTTTAGTCCTTTTGATGTTTGACCAATATAAATCTTATTACATTCTTTACAAGGAATGCTGTATACAATATTGTTTGAATTGGGTGGGCTATTCCTAATTAGTTTATTTCTCAAAATATTATTATATTTAAATACTAAGTTAATATCAATAGTTTTTAAAATGGGCACTGCAGGAATGAAATTAGGATGAAATGGTAAACAGAGATTATTCTTAAGTTCGTTGTTAACACTGGTTGGATTATAATATGTCTTTTTTGCTTTATTTTCACTAAATTCTAAAAAAATATGAAGGGTAACATAATGAATCTCCTATTTTATCAGTAATCTTAAACTCCTCTTCCAAAAATTCAGGACTACAAATTCTAAGAGCTCTAAGATACATACTGGAAAATGTTGACACCTTAATTTGTTTAGCATGGTTAGAGTAAAAATGAATATATGACAAATTATTCGTTAGTTTTCTATATGCTTTAAAACAAAAACTGGTGTTATTTCTAATAACTAAGACATCCAGAAATGGTATACAATTATTTTCTTCATATTCTATTGTAAATTTTATGGATGGAATATTTACATTTTCTTTGACAATACAAAAACAATCGTCTACATATCCAACCCAAAACACCTTAGAGAAGAGATTCCTTGGAATAAGTCTAGACTCAAAGAATTCCATGTAAATATTAGACAAACGTATGAAAGAGGGTTCCCCATAGCCATACAAAATATTTATTCATAAAATTACCATTGAAATTGAATTTACAATGTTTTATACAAAGAGATATCAAATTAATAATAACATTGGTAGGTAATTCTAGATTGCAGAAGTCCAAATGTTGTGATAAATATTGAAGTATAAGCCATCAATACGAACTTTAGTAAATAAAGATGTCACTCACCTTCCGACGTGGAATATATATATATATATATATATATATATATATATATATATATATATATATATATATATATATATATATATATGTATATATATATATATATATATATATATATATATATATATATATATATATATATATATATATATATATATATATATATATATATATATATATATATATATATGTGTGTGTATGTGTGTGTGTGTGTGTGTGTGTGTGTGTGTGCATAAATAAACTTTAACTTTCGCATTTTACAACCATTTTTAAAGTGTTTCTCTACTTTTTGCAAATTTTCTTCAGTTAGCTTAATCAATACTGTATCAGTCGCAAACTTTGTCTATTCCTCACTCCATTTACGAACCATTTTCTAATTCCACAAATGGGCACTATATCTGTATATATATATATATATATATATATATATATATATATATATATATATATATATATATATATATATATATATATATAGATAGATATAGTCTGTTGGTGACTTTTATCAGATACATATGCAGTATTTATTAACCACAACGTCCTCTTAATTTCTCGATTTCTTCAAATTTTTGGAATCGCTTGTCACTAGAAGCCTGTATCCATGTTCAGGAAGAAATGAAGTTCTTCAGATGCACGGCCGAATATTTAATCTCCTGTCCGGGGTATCCGAACGAGTGAACGATAATTACCCGGTCACAAAGAGAGTCATGTCAATTCTCGCTCGTACGTTCTTATATCTGTCGAATACAGATACATTTACTACAGCTGGAATAGGCCCACCTTCGCCACCGTAGGCAACTATTTATTCATTTGCTGCTATTTTAGGCTGATATATATATATATATATATATATATATATATATATATATATATATATATATATATATATATATATATATATATATATATATATATATATATATATATATATATATATATATATATATATATATATATATATATATATATATATATATATATATATATATATATATATATATATATAATCTACTAGTCAAAGGTGACCAGTATATTCTAGATATATAATTTCAACCTAAAATAAAATAAACGAATAAATACTTGTATACGATGGCAAAGGGGTCTGTTCCAGCTCTATAGAAGAAGGGAATACCCAAAATAGAAATTAGATAGAGTAGGAACATTTATAATGGCAATGGGATCTGCAGTTAGTTTTGATTGTTCCGTATTGTGTAGAAAACTAAAAAAAATTAATAAAACTCCAGGGGCCATTAAATCAACCATGAAGTGATTATGACACGTAAGTGTGCAATGCAGAATTTTAAATGATAAATATGCCAACCAAATAGTATAATTACTTTAATACCAAAATCAATAATGCTGTCTGTGTCAGTGACACAATACGAGTATATGTATACATATATATATATATATATATATATATATATATATATATATATATATATATATATATATATATATATATATATATATATATATATATATATATATATATATATATATATATATATATATAATAACATCACGATGCATATCAAGTACCTGGTTATTACACAAATAATCTCAAAATTCAAAAATATACCTCACTTTAGCCAGATAACTGAACTCTCATAACATTAATAATTACGACTGAGTACTCTAAAGGTAACAGTGGTCCCTTAAGAAAAAACTATTTATCACTAGAAAAATCAAACTATGTTTATCAGAATATATGTGAGGTATCAAAATTTAAACTAGAAATATTCTTGAGTAAAAGGGCATCACTCCATCAAACAACTCTACCTGTTTCCCTGGTCTTAATTCACTTTAGCAAAACTAAAAGAACAAAACATGTTTATCACTTTGCCTTATGCACACACAATCACACACTATTTTTCTAAAAAATATTAAATACAAAAATTTATTTTTAAATTCAAAGTTTATAATTAGAATTCACAATCTGAAAAATTTATTATTACTTAAACATAGCACAACACTTAATTAATTATTGAATTAAATTATGAAACAAAACTAATTCACAAAAACTTTATCAGGAATTTAAATTAATCAAGCAAAATTTAAACTATCAAGAATTACTCAAGATTTGACAAGAAAATCTTAATAAATGAAATATTAAATCAAGTATGCAATGTTAAATTACCAAGAAATATTTAAAATGCTACGTAAATAAATGTTACATCACAAACATAAAAAATGTGAAAACATGAAGAGATTGCAAACAGAAAAACACACAAAAATACACAAAAGATTTATCAATAACAATTTCACTCGGTCAAAATTTCCTAACTTATCATACCACGGTATTAATAAGTAAAATTCACGTTACCTTACACAAACTTGTGAAAATCTCTGTAAAATCATGTGCTGCAGCTGTTTTACCACAAACCACACTTTTTACCAATCGCCGTTACAAATTAAACAACTATACTAAACTCAGATCTCAAAAGTTAATACTAATATGTGACCACAAAATACTGCGTTAAAAGTAATCTCTTTTTAAGAACGAGAGAGAGAGAGGGAACCAAAATAACTGGTCTCGGAAATCAGAATGAAACAGATTTTAGAACTCCAGTAACACATGAAACAATTACATGATGTCATTAAAGCATTTTGGGTGCGAGATACAAAAGAGAAGTTCTAGAAGGAGGTGACATCATTAAAGACATCATTAAAGCATTTTGAGTGCGAGATACCATGGAGAAATTTCTAGAAGGAAAATTACGTCATCCCAGCAAAAAATTTTGAATGCAATCTTACAAAACATGGTGTAACTGATCAAGACATGTATTCTTTCTCTCAAAGTGGCGTACGTGACTCGGACAATGCATGTAACAACATGTCATCAACTTATCCCGAAACAAAGCATTCTCTCTTATCTCAACTGATGACAGTTGAAATGAAACAAGTCTTTGCTGAACACACACGTGTTCATATACTACGCTTTTAGAAAGATATTATTCTAAACTACTTTACTATTAAAATTGTATTATCAATTCTAAATCACGCTATTAAGTTAATTAATCATTAGTTCTTTTGAGATCTGATGCCAAACTAAATATGACACTTCAACAATCATCATCATTACACACAACACATGATAAAAAATAGTAAACATGTCAAAATTAAAGGAGGATATATGTATTACAAGGCAACATCATGAAATTCCTCCCCCCAGAAGATTACTTATCCCGGGTTTGAATCCAACAATTCACAACAGGATAAATAATCTGCTATGACATATCTTTTCCTGAAATGTGTTTAACCTTTTACATTATATGGTTGCAGGCATAAAGACCACCAGGTCAGTCTCATATTATTATTTTTCATCTTATTGATGAATGAAATTGGGTTGTGGTCCGACAACACTAAAATTTCTTCATTCCTGGGTCGGTTCACATACACTTCAAACTTTTTCAATGCTGTGATTAATGCTAATGTTTCTTTTTCGATTGTTGAGTAAGTTTTCTGATGCTTTTTCAGCTTTGAAGACATGAAACATAATGGATGGAAGATTCTGTTGTCATCTTCTTGAAGTAGAACAGCTCCAATTCCACAGTCGGATGCATCAACTTGTATCACAAACTTTTTAATGAAGTCTGGAGCTTGAAGCACTGGTCTTGATGTTAATATGGCTTTAACCTTCTCAAATGGTTCTTGACATTCTGGAGTCCAAACAAACTTTCTTTTAGGACTGGTTAAGTCAGTTAAGGGAGCTACTACGGCTCAGAAATTTGGACGGAATTGGCGATAAAATCCAGCCATGCCTAAAAATCTTTGTAGCTGTTTCCTCGTAGTAGGAGGGGTAGCCTTACGGATACCTTGTACATTAGCATCAAAAGGAGTGAGAAGGCCTTTTCCAACATCAAATCCTAGATACTGTACAGTTGCCTTTCCAAACTCAGTTTTTTGTAAGTTGATTGTTAGTCCTGCTTCCCATAGTTTCTTGAACACTTTCCTTAATATCTTCAGATGTTCTTCCCATGTAGTAGAATAAATCACAATGTCATCAAGGTATACACCCACTCCTTCTATTGATCCTAGTAGTTGATCCATCACTCGCTGGAATGTTGCAGGTGCATTCATCAGACAAAATGGTAAAACAGTGTATTGATACAGTCCAAAAGGAGTAATGAAAGCTGACAGTAATTTAGCATTCTCATCTAAGGGAATTTGATAATGTCCTTTCAACAAGTCTATCTTGAAAACAAATTTGGCTTGCCCAATATTATCAAGTAATTGATCAATAAAAGGCAAGGGATAATTGTCAGTCACACTGATGGAATTCAGTTTCATATAATCAGTACACATCCTAAATGAGCCATCTGGTTTCTTCACTAACACACAAGGAGAACTATGACTTGAACTGGGTTCTGCTAATCCATGCTGTAACAAATATTCAACTTCTTTCTTCAAAACATCTTGATGAAAAGGTGATAAGCGATAAGCTCTCAGTTTAAGAGGTTTTCCATCTTCTCTGATCTTTATCTTATGTTTTGTCAGATTGGTACGCCTTAGGTACATCTGCAAAAATTTCAGGGAAACTTTGAATCACTTCACTTAATTCACTACTTTACTCAACACTCAGATGTTTTAGTTTATCTTCCAAATTTTCTAATATTGAAGAATTGTTCATCTTGTTTTCAGCTCCCAAATTGTAGCCATCATCGTCCTCTGTAGATGAAGTTGTCTGTGTTATTGACACTGTTTCAGTTTTAGTCTCTGAGAAGTAAGGTTTCAAAAGATTCACATGTATCTTCCTCTGTCGTTTCCTTCTTCCTGGTGTTTCAGTCACATAAGTTCGATCACTTAACTTCTCTATTATCCTATAAGGACCTTGAAACTTATTGGTAAGGGGAAATCTTTTAACTGGTAAGAACACTAGAACTTGCTGTACAATACTAAAATTTCTTAGCTTAGTCTTAGCATCATATTTTCTTTTCATTTTCTCTTGATTTATTTTCAAATTTTCTAAAGAGAATTTTCTAATTTCTCTTAACCTTTTCCTCAAGTTCTTCACATATTCTCCTTGGATTTCCTCTTGATTTTCTTCCCAATTCTCTGCAAGAATCTTCAATGGACCTCTAATGTCTCGACCAAAAATAATTTCATTTGGTGAACATCCCATACTTTCTTGATAAGCATTCCTAACTTCAAATAACATCAAGGGTAAACCAGAATCCCATTCTCTTCCTGATTCATTACAATACTTAATTAACATACTTTTCAATGTCTGGTGGAACCTTTCAACGGCTCCTTGAGTCTCTGGATGATAAGCAGTTGATAACTGTTGTTTTACTCCTAACAAGTTCATCACCTCCTGGAATAATTTTGAAGTAAAGTTCGTTCCTCTATCACTTTGCATAATTTCTGGTATTCCAAACTTGGAGAAAAACTCCACCAACTTCTCAGCAATTACCTTTGCACTTATACTTCTTACAGGAATCACCTCAGGTTCCCTAGTCACTGGACGCATTAATGTTAACAGATATTCATTTCCTTTCCTTGTTTTCGGAAGTAGCCCAACCACATCTATAATTACCTTGCTAAAGGGTTCTCCTCTAACTTCTATGGGTTGTAGGGGGGCTTTCTGAATGGTTTCATTCGGTTTTCCAGCTATCTGGCATGTGTGACACTCTCTGCAAAATCTGCTAACATCCTTGTGAAGTCCAGGTCAGAAAAAATACTTCAAAATCTTCTCAACAGTCTTCCTGATTCCCATATGTCCAGACTCATGTGCTACTGCTACAACTTGTTTCCTCAATGGATATGGAATCAAAATTTGATGATAATCACCCCATTAAGCATTTCCTGGTATATCTACAGGTCGATGCTTCCTCATTAGCAATCCTTCCTTTAGATAATAGCAGGTAGAGGTTTGTTGCATCTCTTCTTGATCAACAACTCTGAAGAACAGACCAGCCAACGCTGTATCCCTCTTCTGCAGTTTCATTAGCTTCTCTCTAGTCACTTGACCAACTTCAAGGGCTGAACTCTCCATATCTGCTAACTCTGCTTCTGTAGTTTCACTACCCTCTTCAGGAACACTTTGACTACTTAGAGTCTCTTCAATAACAACAGGATCCTCTTCTTGGGAAATCTCTTCATTACTAAACACTAGGGGAAACTCCACTTTCCTGGAACAGCTCTTCTAAGCTTAAAGATCCTTCACTTGATCCTTCTGGTGCAGGTAAATCTTCAGTATCTTCACTTGCAAACGTAGTTCTCTTCATACTCCTGGTAGTTACACAACTTGGAAACAGGTGGGGGTTATTCTTCTTTAAATCTACCATAGGACTAACCCTTAATGGTTTGTCTGTCACTATAGGACAAGGAACAAATGGTACACCACCAACTTCATTACCCAGTAAAACATGTACACCTTCAACAGCTAGTGAGTCCTTTACAGCAAAATCAACATTCCCCGTAACCAGTTCACAGGACAAGTGCAAGCGGCATATAGGAGTTACCTCTTCTCCTCCTATACCCTTCAAAACAACTGACTCTCCGGTGAGATTCTTCTCCAACTGTGGGTGAGCACCACGAACTACCACACTATGGTTACTCCCCATATCATGTAATACCTTGACTGGTACCTGCACACTTCCTCCTTGAGTTGTGAAAGTACCTACATAAATATATGGCTTAAAAGCCTCCAAGCTGCTCAGCCACTCACTGCTTGAAGTTACATTTCCACTGGTTGCTAAGCACTCTGCGTGTTTAGTCTCAGTCTTCCCAACTGTCTCAGTCTTCCCCACACTGCTCTTCGTAGTTTGCTTCACCTGGTTACCTTTAACCACTTGACCAACTGGTTTGGTCTGCTGTTGTGTCTGATAACAATCTCGACTGTAGTGTCCTACTCTTCCACACTTGTAGCAGACAACATTAGTCTTCTGTATCTGTCTTGAGAACAGACTGGATAATGAGGATTTAACATTCAATTGCTGAGGGTGTTACCTGGCTTTGTATTGGCATAGCCACTAGAAGGATTTCAGTTGTAATGTTCCTGAAATTTGGATGAGCTCTGAAACCTGTGCATTGTTGGTTCTGGTACTTGACATTATAATTTCTTTTGCTACAAATGATATTGTAATCTTCACTCAATGTAGCAGCTTTGTCAAGTTTCTTAACCTCTCTCTCTCTTAAATAGACTCTTATGTGTTCAGGAGTTCCTCTAAGATATTGTTCTAGGACTACTAACTCCTCAAGTTCGTCCATAGATTTAACTTTAGCAGCCTCCAACCATCGTTTAAAACATCTTCTTACTTTGTAGGCATAATCCAAGAAAGTTATCTTATCATCCTTTCTCAAAGACCTGAATCTTTCATTATAATATTCAGGGGTCATCTGGTAAACTTGTAGTACATTGTGTTTGAGTATCTTGTACTCTTTACACTGATCAGCTGATAAGGCTAAATAGGTACTTCTTCCTTTACCAATGAGAACACTCTGTAACAAGACCGACCATTTACCCTCTGGCCATCCCATACCTGAAGCCACTTTTTCAAAGTGATCAAAAAACTCATCTGGAGCTTCTTCTGTAAACTTTGGAATTAACTTCTGCACTCTTATTCATCAAATACAGGGTCTGAATTACCTTGAGTAGGGTTAGATGGTGTTACAGGTAATGTGGATCGAGCTTTTATTAACTCCATCTCCCTTTCATGTCTTGCTCTTGCTCTTTCTTCTTCTGCTGCTTTTTCTTTTTCTCTTTCTTTTCTTTATCTTTTCTCTCTATCTTCTCCTTCTCTTTCAGCCTGTATTTTCTCTCTTTCAGCCTGATCTTCAGCTTAATCAAATTTTCTTCTGCTTCTATATGTCTAAGCTCTGCTTCTGCATCACTTTTCTCTTTCTTTTGCTCATGCTTATTTATAAATTCTGTCTCAGCTGCACTGAACAGCTCTTGTGCCTCTCTTAACTCTTCATCTATCTTACCAGAGTCCATCACTGCTTGGATTGCAATACATTTGATTTGTGCCACTAGACACTTTACCCCCACATGCCACTGCTAAAGCAGTCCACTGTGCCTTAGTCAGGTTGGATTCAGATAACTCTTGGATGGAAGAGTTGCTAAAAACTTCTGCACATTGAACAGAGCCATTTTCTCTAAGTTACTCAAGTAAATAATTCACAATACAAAGCAAAAAATAACTATGTGGTCACTCTCCCATCAAAATATATCCCTAACACCTCCAGTATAAACCATAAACCAGATTGATATTTTCTTTTGTTCCCGGGTCTCTGGGCACCAAATAATATAACGTCACGATGCGTATCAAGTACCTGGTTATTACACAACTAATCTCAAAATTCAAAAATATACCTCACTTTAGCCAAATACCTGAACTTTCATAACATTAATAATTACGACTGAGTACTCTAAAGGTAACAGTGATCCCTTAAGAAAAATGACTGAGTACTCTAAAGGTAACAGTGATCCCTTAAGAAAAAACTATTTATCACTAGAAAAGTCAAACTAAGTCTATCAGAATATGTGTGAGGTATCAAAATTTAAACTAGAAATACTATTGAGTAAAAGGGCATCACTCCATCAAACAACTCTAACTGTTTCCCTGGTCTTAATTCACTTTAGCAAAACTAAAAGAACAAAACATGTTTATCACTTTGCCTTATGCACACACAATCAATCCTATTCACTGGTGATCAATAAATGAAACACTATTTTTCAAAAAAATATTAAATACAAAAATTTATTTTTAAATTCAAAGTTTATAATTAGAATTCACAATCTGAAAAATTTATTATTACTTGAACATAACACAACACTTAATTAATTCTTGAATTAAATTATGAAACAAAACTAATTCACAAAAACTTTATCAGGAATTTAAATTAATCAAGCAAAATTTAAACTATCAAGAATTACTCAAGATTTGAAAAGGAAATCTTAATAAATGAAATATCAAATCAAGTATGCAATGTTAAATTACCAAGAAATATTTAAAATGCTATGTAAATAAATGTTACATCACAAACATAAAAAATGTGAAAACATGAAGAGATTGCAAACAGAAAAACACACAAAAATACACATAATATTTATCAATAACAATTTCACTCGGTCAAAATTTCCTAACTTATCATACCACGGTATTAATTGGTAAAATTCCCGTTACTTTACGCAAAATTGTGAAAATCTCTGTAAAATCACGTGCTGCAGCTGTTTTACCACAAACCACACTTTTTACCAGCCGCCGTTACAAATTAAACAACTTTACTAAACTCAGATCTCAAAAGTTAATACTAATATGTGACCACAAAACACTACATTAAAAGTAATCTCTTTTTAAGAACGAAAGAGAGAGAGGGAACCAAACTAACTGGTCTCGGAAATCAGAATGAAATAGATTTTAGAATTCCAGCAACACGTGAAACAATTACATGATGTCATTAAAGCATTGTGGGTGCGAGATACAAAAGAGAAGTTCTAGAAGCAGGGAGGTGACGTCATTAAAGCATTTTAAGTGCGAGATACCATGGAGAAATTTGTAGAAGGAAAATTACGTCATCCCAGCAAAACGTTTTGAATGCAATCTTACAAAACATGGTGTAACTGATCAAGACATGTATTCTTTCTCTCAAAGTGGCGTACGTGACTCAAACAATGCATGTAACAACATGTCATCAACTTAACCCGAAACAAAGCGTTCTCTCTTATCTCAACTGATGACAGTTGAAATGAAACAAGTCTTTGCTGGACACACACGTGTTCATATACTACGCTTTTATCAAGATATTATTCTAAACTACGTTACTATTAAAATTGTATTATCAATTCTAAATCATGCTATTAAGTTATTTAATCATTAGTTCTTTTGAGATCTGATGCCACACTAAATATGACACTTCAACAATCATCATCATTATGTAAACATGTAAAAATATAGGAAGATATAAGGCAGCACATGATAAAAAAAGTAAACATGTCAAAATTATAGAGGATATATATATTACAAGGCAGCATCATGAATATATATATATATATATATATATATATATATATATATATATATATATATATATATATATATATATATATATATATATATATATACCCAGTTCATTCAGGCCAGAGCTCTAATGATTCAGTGATCACGTAGAAAGCTTTGAACAAGATATCATAAAAGTATTACGCTAGAGCATTGTGCTAAATATTACAATGTACTCTGCAGTAAGCACATGGTATAAAGCAAATAATAATATGGTCCACATACAGAATAAACATTTTCGTGCGTAAAATACAAATTATTGTTGTTACACAGGTTTGATCAAAATCAAATTCATATTCATACCATTCATAAATAATTCAAGTAAATATATACAAAACTAAAACAGTAATACTCTGTTATGACTATATAAGATCAATTGCTATTTAAAATGTTTATATTTCTTTCAGCTGGAAACATTTTTAGTTGCACGATCTAAAACAGCCTCTGCAGTCAATTACGTGGAAGGATTAAGCTAACTAGAGATATTATTTGTATAATCGAACAAATAGCCCCACTAAGTTGTTAAAATATATGTGATCTAAAATCTAAGGTATACTACAGTGAAATGAAATAGCTCTATTATTTTAAAAATTTGATGTTTATTTCTTTTATTTTCAACGAATCACAAACTTGGAGAAATATCAGAGTTGAACACTAAAACTCGATAAATGGAGTTGAATGGAAAGATCATACAATTAAACTAAACGTAAACTGAGGTTTATAACAGAGATGAACACTAAAATTCGATGAATGTAAGTTCAGTGGAAATATTATAAAATAGATGAAAATGTCAAAAATAAACAAGGAAATCAGATATTACTGTCAAAACCAGAAATCAGATATTACTGTCAAAACCAGAACAGTTGATATAAATGCCGAAATTAAACAATGATTTGGGATGACGTTTAAAACAAAGCAGAGCTTCAATTCAAGACAAGGAAGGTGACGCTACAATTTGTCCTTGTTTTGACGAACTGGCGCATCCCATCTTTTTTTTTTTTTTTTTGTCTTTACGTTTTCCAGTCAAAATGTCTCAGTTTTTACTCTATAACAAAAATTCCAGCTGTCTGCGTTGTCAGGTTTTCCAACAAAATTTCCACAAAAGATGAGCCAATTAGGAGCTCTGAATAACATCGAAATCTTTGAAGCCTAATTTCTCAGAATGAAGAAAAATTGCCTTACGTCAGTTCCTCAAGCTAAGGACGAATTATCCTAACATCTGGAAGAATGTCTATTTATTTATGATCTGCTGTCTGGCAATATTTAATCAAGTGGAAGTAAACACACCAAAAGTGGGAACCGCAAAGCTAAAAACTGTACAAGTCCGAAAGCCCAAAGACTGGATATTGGTTACCCAAGAAATATAAGTTCTAATTACAGGCCAAGAGAATTAAATGTCGACCTCACCCGAAGAAACATGAGCTCTTTCTGATGTTTTTGCTTCTTAGGGGAGATTAGCATTCCCTTGATACTTCTTCCGGGTTAGTTTAGCCGTTCTCGTTTGAGAGAGAGAGAGAGAGAGAGAGAGAGAGAGAGAGAGAGAGAGAGAGAGAGAGAGAGAGAGAGAGAGAGAATGGGATTCCCTCAAGATTCAAGTAATACCTTCCGGGTTATCTTAGCCGCTATTGTTTGAGAGAGAGAGAGAGAGAGAGAGAGAGAGAGAGAGAGAGAGAGAGAGAGAGAGAGAGAGAGAGAGAGAAGCAGAATGGGATTCCTTCAAGATTCAAGTAATACCTTCCGGGTCATCTTAGCCGCTATTGTTTGAGAGAGAGAGAGAGAGAGAGAGAGAGAGAGAGAGAGAGAGAGAGAGAGAGAGAGAGAGAGAGAGAGAGGGGGGAGGAGGGGGCAGGACAGGGTTAATTTAAAATTCACGTAATACTTCCTGGGGTTAGCATAACTGCTAGTTTGTCTTACAAGTATTTGATTTTGTTTGTGAAGACAGTTTGAACACCTTGTGATCATCCTAAGAATATCATCACTGTCTTTGTATCTCTCTCCAGCCGAGGTAGGACCGTAACAGTCGACTGACTATTAGTTACATAATTCACTGCTAAGCTCAGCAGAGGCTTACCGAATTCTCAGAAAACACACTTTCAAATTCTCTCATTTTCCAGTTCGAGAATCGAACACTGGTCACTCAGTTTGTAAGCCAAGCATGCTACTAGCGCAGAGAGAGAGAGAGAGAGAGAGAGAGAGAGAGAGAGAGAGAGAGAGAGAGAGAGAGAGAGAGAGAGAGAGAGAGATGAAAACAACTCTCGCGTTTCATATGGTAAACGTGGTTATTATTATTATTAAATAGTCTTACAAGACCACTGAGCTGATTATCAGCTGTCACAGGCTGGCCTGAAGGATTTGTTTTTGCAAATATTGTTTTATTTTTTGAAAAATTGCAAGGCTATTATAAACGCGAAGTGATTAAGAAAAACGTGAGGGTTTTAGAGTGTTGACGAAATAGTAATGGTCTTGATCATTTGCCATTACTTCACGTATACTGAAATATGGTTAAAGATAGGCAAACAGAAAGATACCGATTCACTGTTTTCGGATAATGGTTGCCCTAAAGCTTGCCAAAAGCATTTCACCAAATATCCCCAAGGAATAATTTATGAATTAGAAATATAAGCTTCTTCAGGCTTATTCAGTGAGTGAGAGGGTAAGATTATTGTCCGGACAGTCAAGAATTGTTATAAAATCGGTCAAGCTGTGGTTGTCACCAACGCAGGTGGTAGTTATTTCAATCGATGTTGAAAATTAGATAACAAAATAAATCTGGAACAATAATATGTACGAGGCACAGTTTCATACTGGGTTATTTCAGGTTCAGCTATGGTGCAATAATAATAATAATAAGCATCATCATCATTATAATAATAGTATTAACATACAAAACATTAAGTCTCTTATAAAAAATATGTATTATATCATTAGACAAGAATAATAATGGTTGTTTAAAAAAAAAAAACATATTTTACTAGCTAAAATGAAGCCCGTAATTCCTAGTCATATCTATGGGAGATTATAAGCTGATCTCATTGGTTTACAAAACATATCCTTTTCCATCCGGTCTCATAGGAAATAGCATTTATTAGAAAGAGGTATCAGTTTAGCTATATCAATTTAGTTACACAATAACAAGGCGCATTAGGTAACAGAAGCCTCTGAAAATCATGTTTTCCCTACCTTATTTACTTCCAAAACATGACTGTTACTTATCATTATTTTACTATAATAACCAATATGCAATACAAAAACAATGTTTCTGAATTCTGGAAGAGAAGCAAGGCAAAATTCAGCACAGCAACAATAACTAGACAAACATATTTTTTCCACATCCTCATATAATTATCCTTGCATTTTAATCATCTATTTACATTTTTATCTATTTACATATTAATCTATTTTTTTCTTTTTAATACGTGATCTCTTCTGCATTTCCCTTTACCTCCCGTTACTTTTACTAATGAATACCATATCCTTTGGAAGCTTGAATTTTGAGTCAGTGGCCCCTGTGGTCTTGTTCTATGTGAATAGGGTTCATCTTTGAATAATAATAATAATAATAATAATAATAATAATAATAATAATAATAATAATAATAATAATAATAATAATAAAGATCACTAAAACCCAGCTTTGGTCACGTCTTCTATTTTTTCTGGAACGTTGTCGTTGTAAGATGGTATACCACTGTGTTTAGTGTTTTCAGAACTGGTTCTTCTGTCAGTAGGTCAAAGTTGCCCCCACCCCCATAACTCTCTGAAAAGGAGATATTTTTCTCTCTCTCTCTCTCTCTCCCCCCCCTCCCCCGGGTTAAAATCCCACCAGTGACGAAGCACTTATCGATTATCACTCCCCTTGGGTGTAACTTATTGCCGAGGTATAGCGAACTGGGTATTAAAGATATTTGTGGCTTGACACTAGTCAATACAAAGAATGTCAGGGTGTATGTGACGGAGATTCATAATTAGCCACTGCTTTGAACTTGCCAGTAAGTTATCATGGTGGAGGGGCTGGCATCGATTCTAAGTACAAAACCTGAATATGTACACTACATCACAGTCGGTATCAGCGTATAGAATAGAAGAGAACAGAATATAGAATTTAGGTCAAAGGCCAAGCGCTAGGACCTATGAGGTTATTCAGCGCTGAAAGGGAAATTAAGAGTAAGGTTTGAAAGGTGTAACAGGAGGAAAACCTCGCAATTGCACGATGAAACAACAATTGTCAGAAGAGAGAATATGAACGGAGGTACAGTGAAAGAGGTTGCAGCTAGGGGCCGAAGGGACGCTGCAAAGGGACCTAAGTGATGCCTACAGTACACCACGTGAGCTGCCCTGATGGAGCTCCCCCGTACGGGGAGGGAGGTTAATCAGCTTATACCCCTCGATGCCTCAGTGAAAAAACTTACTGTACATTGTTGATTCTAAACCAGGCAGCGGTTCAAATCCCACCGGTGACGAAGGACTTATCAATTATAATTCCCATTGGGTGTAACTTGTTCCCGAGGTATAGTGAACTGGATATTAAACGACATTCGTGCCTTAATATTTGTGAATACCAGTGTGTATGTGTATGTGTATGTGTGTGTGTGCGCGTGTGACCGTGCGCACGTGTAAAGAGGAGTTCACTTATGTCAGCGAAGTACAAGAAAAACCATTCTTTATTCCAGTCTCTGAGGAAATATGAAATTAAAAACGATGAAAAAATAGAAATATACTAACTTTAGTTAACCTTAGCCTCTTGAGCGTTTAAATACAGAGACTGAAGAATTTGTAGGAAATCGCAAAACAGCCCCATTCACTCTGAACAGACGATAATGACCGTTAATATTAAGGTAAAAAATACTAATTACCTTATGCCACACGCAACACCCCAGTGCGTCACCCAAGTCAAGTCCCCCTTTTGCAACTCAGTCTAATTAGCTGTACTTTATCAAGGTAAAAACCACCATTAACTTTATAATCCGAATAACAAGGAGTGCATGCATTGCCACAATTGTTCATCAGTGCCGAAGGAGTACAAAGGGAATTTACCTTAAATGCTCCGTTAAAAAAAAAAAGTTATATTTTAAAGACTTCTTTTTTTTTTACCCTCTAATAACTTATCTTTTGGGACAATTGTGGTATTAAGGATCCTTCGTGCACAAATAAGTCTTCATAATACTTTCTCTCGTGTACCTACCTTGAATGCTCTAAAAAAAAAAAAAAAAAAAAAAAAACTATTTAAAAAAGACTTAATTTTTTTAATCCTCTAATAACATGTTTTGGCGCAATTATGGTATATAAGATAACTTCTTCACAAGTAAGTATTCTAAACACTTTCTCTCACGTACCAACCAACTTCAGTTTGTGTTGCGAGAAAGCACTAGGAAACACATCAGTATTAGACTAAACAGTGTTGGAACACTCGAACTGTTTTGGTTGTCAAACACAGTTACAGATTATTATCAGTAAGTTTCAAAACTGTCCAGAGTAAAGGGATGTTGGATTTTGAGCCGGAAGGGACAGGGAAAATACAAGGAGAGGATCAACAGAGATACCAGTATTGTGTGGGGATCGACTGGGGATCTCATTTGCATATGTCAAGAGCAATGGCCAAAAGAACCCTACCACAAAGCCAGAAATAAAAATAAAAAAAATAACAGCAATTCCGAAATAATAATAATATTATTATTTTTTTGATGAAATTAAGATTTTAAGAATAGATGAATCATGCCTTGCATATTTATTTTACTGACACTGTAACAGATCTCTCTCTCTCTCTCAAACTACAAACACACACACACACAATATATATATATATATATATATATATATATATATATATATATATATATATATATATATATATATATATATATATATATATATATATATATATATATATATATATATATATGTAAAAGATTAGCGCCAAAATAAGTTACAAAAGCGCCCTCCTTTCTACTTTGCTTGGATATAGATAGGCCTCTGTCTATCTGAACCTGTGAGAAGTAGTGAAATCTGGTTCAGGTTAGTTTCAAGCAGTAAATTCAGGGTTCTAAGGCACGCTCAGGAGATAATCTTAGCCTAGGGCAGTAACTGGCTGGCGCCTTTTCCTTGGTACAGGAGCTGTGGAGCTGTGACCTGGTCAGGCCATTGGCCCCCCTACACCCTTCCAGAAGTAATAAAAGACCACGGCGCCAGACACTCGCTCTCACACACAGTCCAGTCGTTAATGTAGGAGGTCACGAGTTCAGACGTCCCTCCCCCCACTTCTTTCCCTCGTGTCCACCTGGAAGTAGCTGCCCTTTGCTTTGTACACCAACCACGTGGCCAGTATCCATTGCAAGTGGGGAAGTGCAAATCCCAGAGCAAGCGGAAACTCAACTGCAGCCCTTCATCATCACAAGGGCGCCTTCCTTCCCACACCCGACCTACGACCTGAGAGTAGTTCCTGGGTGAGGGAGGCCTTTGTCTACACACACATGAACCTGGCAGAGGCCACAGAGAAGGACTTGGACGATGCTGGATGCAGACGTCAGCCTTACGCCCCCTACTATGTGGTAAAGTACCCAGAAAGAGTTGCTTAGTCACGTTATGTTCGCCCTTGTGCATTTATTAAACTTCTGGGCCTGTAACTTGGTATTCCCTGAGCTTCTTGGTTCAATCCTGGCCCACGTGTTCACTGCCATTTTTGCTCTAAGTCATTAGTCAAGCCTCGAGGATGTCCTTGGCGCCCTCAGCGCCACTCTTGAGTAAAGCATTCCCCAAATTCCAGCCTTAGATTGTAACCTGGGTCCTCATATCGTTTCAGAAGGACGATCGTAGCAGAATTCTCCTTGGTCTGTGTTCCTGGCATTCCCAAGCTTCGCCCCCCCCCTCCCCCCGCCTGTGGGAGGACTTCTGCAGCAGCAATTTAACGTGTTTTAATTCATTTTCCCTTTGATCTTGTCTGTCATGTAAATATACCTATTTTTGTATCCACGTGTTTCACGCACTTCCCTTTGAGAAAGAGCCCTCAGTCCAGTATAACTCCTTTTACTTCTTGTTTTATATGTTCCTGGTTATATTTCAAGGCCATTGTAGAGTAAAGTACTGAATGTGGAGACTTAAGAATTACCTGCACCAAGAAACATATAAAAATGGCAACCTGGCCAGCGATTCTTGTAACGATTGCATCCCCCCCTCCCCTTTTGTTGTTGGTGTTGCAATTTGTAAAATCAGCAATTAGCTCAGCTAAGCTGGATACGAGACAGATTACCTTTGAAAAGCCAGCACAACAAGCCAAGGAAATTCTGCGTAAGTAAACTGTGTTTATTTAGCGTAGGACACTAGCAAATGTGACTAAACCTAGGAATTTTTTTATAGTAGGCCACATGTCAAAGGAAAACGAGAGAGAGGATCGCCGAAATTTAGCTTTTGAAAGCCTTTGCACATGGCTTGCATGCCATTCAATTTGGTTATTTAGGTGCTAACCCATTAAAGGAATAGTGCGCATATTCCTCCTGTGAAAACCTGTGATTTCGAGATCGAATCCTTAATTAGGCGCGAGAAATCGACTGCAAACACGTGTTCGAAAGTCAGACTAGCATCGCCGACTCATTTTTACTCTCTCTCTCATTTAGAAAGAGGGCAAAATCGTATATTATGCTAGGCTAACGTGAAGGACTGATAGAGGTCAACAACCGTCATTTCGTTCCCTCCGTTCGGGGAAGTACCAGGTTTGTTTACAAACATTAACTTCATTCATTCATTCGTCGCAGACAGCTGGCCCAACGGCCTATCAGATAAACAGACCGGGAGGCAAACGGCCTTGACTGACATTTGTAGCCCAGTTAGGAAATGTGTGAAAATTTGTTTGTTTTTACTTTGCTCTCCCTCGGCTCGCTCCACCAAAATGTTTGCATTATTGGGGGGTCTGACATTATATGTTCTGTATTGTTCTGTTTTTTTGTTTTTGTTTTGTGCTTTTACTACGGCTGTGTGTGTTGCCTATCTGTTATGAATCTGGGATTACCACCCACATAATTGCCATTGAGGATAAAACTTGTCCCATAAGTAAGTAAAACTAGCGCTCTCACAAATCAGACCTCGTCTGTGCGGGAATTCTTGGGAGACCAATCACTCGCTCATTATAGTCCCCAAATAACCAGCTTCGTCGGTAACTCGGGAGACCCATCACTTGCTCATTATAGTCCCCAAATAACCCGCTTCGTCGGTAATTCGGGAGACCCATATATTCCAATCTAGTCCCCAAATAAACCCGTTTTTTCGGTAACTTGGGAGACCAATCACTCGCTCATTATAGTCCCCAAATAACCCACTTCATCGGTAACGTGGGACACCAATCACTCGCTCATTATAGTCCCCAAATAACCCGCTTCGTCGGTAACTCGGGAGACCCATATATTCCAATCTAGTCCCCAAATAACCCGCTTCGTTGGTAATTCGGGAGACCCATCACTCGCTCATTATAGTCCCCAAATAACCCGCTTCGTCGGTAATTCGGGAGACCCATATATTCCAATCTAGCCCCCAAATAAGCCCGTTTTGTCGGTAACTTGGGAGACCAATCACTCGCTCATTATAGTCCCCAAATAACCTGCTTCGTCGGTAACTCGGGAGACCCATCACTTGCTCATTATAGTCCCCAAATAACCCGCTTCGTCGGTAATTCGGGAGACCCATATATTCCAATCTAGTCCCCAAATAAACCCGTTTTTTCGGTAACTTGGGAGACCAATCACTCGCTCATTATAGTCCCCAAATAACCCACTTCATCGGTAACGTGGGACACCAATCACTCGCTCATTATAGTCCCCAAATAACCCGCTTCGTCGGTAACTCGGGAGACCCATATATTCCAATCTAGTCCCCAAATAACCCGCTTCGTTGGTAATTCGGGAGACCCATCACTGCTCATTATAGTCCCCAAATAACCCGCTTCGTCGGTAATTCGGGAGACCCATATATTCAATCTAGCCCCCAAATAAGCCCGTTTTGTCGGTAACTTGGGAGACCAATCACTCGCTCATTATAGTCCCCAAATAACCTGCTTCATCGGTAACTTGGGAGACTGAAGAATTCCCATTCCAAATTCCCCGCTGTAGCCCTCTGTGCCAGGGCAGGAGATCATTCATACGTCCTTTGGGGAAAATTCCAAATTCCCACAGCTCTGGAAAATTAATTCTGTGTGTACGTCCTCTCCCACCTGCAAAATGTCGACAAGATCTCAGCAGAGCGAAGCTTTCAAGTTCTTCATGTCCTCCGGGAAGGAACTCGGCCTTTCCGGGCGAGACCTAAGGGACTGGGTACAGGAGAGGATGGACGCAATACAAGCAGAGAGACAGGCTCAAGAGAGACGAGAAGAAGCAGGGAGGCAGGAACGAGAAGCAGAGAGACAGGCTCAAGAGAAACGAGAAGAAGCAGAGAGACAGGCTCAAGAGAAACGAGGAGAAGCAGAGAGACAGGCTCAAGAGAAATGAGAAGAAGCAGAGAGATAGGAACGAGAAGCAGAGAGACAGGAAAGGGACAAGCAGCGTGCCCATGAACTCGCGATGCTGCAACGGCGTGGCCCTTCGCCTCCACCTGCCACCCAGGGGATGAGCGCCTTCAGCCAGGCTCTCGCCTGCATGCCAAAATGGACGGAGGCTGAGCCCGAGGTGTGGCTCGACAGCGCCGACACAGTCTTAAAGGCCTGCCCCCTGAGTGCAGCCGAACTCTCCCTGGTGTTAGGTAAGTTCCTTAGAGGGAAGGCCCTTATTGCCTACAAAGCTCTCCCGCTGGAGGAGCAAGAAAATTGGGATGACATCTGCCAGATTATCACCAAGGCGTATGAAATAACCCCTGAACGCTGGAGGAGGCGCTGGCGAGGGCAAGTTAAGGAAGCCAGTCAGACCTGGGCATACTGGGCCTACTAGTCCGAGCGCGCCCATGCCAAATTGTTTGAGTCTGTTGGGGTTATGACCCTCAAAGAGGCAATTGAACAGATGAAAATAGAGCACTTCCTACTCTACGCCCCGCCGGCCCTCGCCACGCACATCGCCGAGAAGGAGCCTACGACATTGGTGGAATGCTGTCGCATCGCCGACTCCTGGGATACTCATCACCCCCAGGAGAGCTCCCTGCAGCACAGAATTAATCCACCCGCCTGCCTTTCGGGTGCCCCTCCACCGAAGAATGGGCAATCACAGAAACCCGTTGTGTGCGGCCACTCTCCCTCACGGGCAAAATGCCCTAGAAATAATAAGTCCGGTAATCCTGCCGTCGCCCTGGCAGTTACGAATCTCGAGTCCTTAGGCCCTCCTGCCGAGGGTCCCATATATGTGGCACCTCCTCGAGGTAGATACTCAGCACGCCAAGTCAAGGCATTTGACGACTCTGGTGCGCAAATTTCCCTCATAAGAAAAGACAAAGTTCCCTATGGATCTATCATAAACCGACGCAAACTCGTCACAATTGAGGGCATCAACGAATTCAAAATGATCCTCCCTACGGTCCAACTGAGGGTCACCCGACCCCACAGAGCCAGGACCCTTCGTCTCACTGTAGCGAAACACATTCCAGGAGGCTATGACGTCCTCCTGGGCCAGGACTTTACGTCCCCTCCAAACCACGACAATTCTGGTGTCCAAACTCCCCAAATAATCCTCCAAATCCGAGTCCAGTGCCCGGCACGGCATCAGTGCCAGTGCCGAGGTCTCAGCCAGATCTCCCTTCAGGAGAATCTCGCCTATCAACTCCTCTGCCAGTGCCACTTGGGCGCACTGAGCAGTGCCAATCTCCGTCCATCCAGACAGACGAGGCCACTACCACATTGCTACCAGCGCCAGCGCCAATGTCAGTGCCAGAGCATGTCCCTGATCCCCCTCCAAGGGATCCAACTCCGAACCCCCCCTCTTCGCCCAGCCTGGTGCTGCTGCCAGTGTCGGTAGCAAGAGAGACGGGTTCTCCTGACCCCAGCGGAGGCTCAACCAAAGGCATGGATTCGCAACCCGGGCCTGAGCTGGTCACCACTTCATGCGAGTCAACCACGCCCCCTCTGTCTGTCCCCTCTCTCTCGCCGCCCGCCGCAGATATCTCCGCGAGTCATGATTCTGCCCTGCCTCGCTGGGCCGATGAGCTCTGCAAACCGCGCCGATTAATGTCCGAGCTGACGGTCCAAGGAAGAGAGGCTCGTGGCGGAATTACCACGGGTGTGGACGATTGCAGGTAGTCCACAACGAGCTCCTGAGCTCTTCTGCCACCTGTGCAAACTTGGCATAGGGCCACCTCTTCATCTTTCGAATGTCTTGGCACCTTTCATCCAGAAGAGGATGTCAAGGCCTTCCGCTATCTTCTTCCTTTCCTTTGGAACTTCTATCCCTCATCCTTCTCTGTCGATCTTTCCTTTACACTTTTCCTTAATTAAAACCGCAAGAGGCAGTTAAAATATGGGATATCATCCCCTTTAAAAGGCATTCATCATTCTACTTTGAAGCAGTGAGAGAGACAGAGTGGGAAGTGGCACGCCCTTACGCCCATACCTTGGCTCAAGGTAGGCGTGTCAGCTCTTCCTGAAGGGGTCGCGCCCTTTGGGTTTCCTTTCCCAGTCCTTGAGCTGAGAGTTAGTTCTGACCGTCGTCTATTGGCGACGGACGTTAAATTAATACATAAACAATAGATACCTCACTCTGTTATCATTCGTTTTTCTGAGTATATCATTTACTCTTTCATTTAATTTTTGTTTCTCTATTCGTTAACGAATCTTGAGTCACAAGACTCCTGCCCTTGTGAGTTTTAACGTTACCTTTTTTATACCAGCGGCGTGTCCCGCCCTACAGTAAGAGGTCACGTCCTTCGTTTGTCATTCTGTTTAGTTTTCTTTTATTTTATTTATTGAGTTTTTTTTGTGGAGAAACCTATCCCTGTCCAGTCCCCTTCATTTGTTTATTTTTCCCATTCATACTTCGAGCGAGTATCTATTTATAACTTACACCCGAGTTGTAGGCCGTGGAAGTAAAAATTTAGCGTTGTTTAAGTTTAGCGAATTAAAGCCCGCGAATAATCTCTTTGCCTCGCTCGCTCAGCAAGCTGTCAAACTCCTGTCACTTAATTTTAGCGCTCGCTGGAGATGCTAGCTACTCATCGAGTTTGTAAAAAATTATAGTCCACCGATTGGAAAGAGGAATTGAATTTTATTATAATTTCTAGTAAAGGGGATATCATTTAAAACCAATGGTGTATTGTCATTTATACTGCCTCTTCAAGGCACAACTAATCACATGCATGTATTTTAGCATAGCAGTAAGCAGTTGGTTGATTTACATTTGTTTTCATTTTACATCCTGCCTTTTATTTTTTTATTTTTTTGTGGCTTTGAAGTGTTCTTTGTTTATTTTGTTGAGTGCCTTATTACCCTCAGTAAAGTAAAGCGAGTAAAGCGTGTGTAGAATCAGCACTTATGAAGTATTTCCACAATAATTAATTTCCAAGTAAGGGTACTTTCTTAATGTATGTTCTAAATTGCACTCTGCACCTAGAGTAAACCTTCAGTTTGTCATTGATCAGTATTGCAGCAGAGTTTTGTAAACAAAGTAAAATAACAATTGTAGCAAAGCAGAAGCTGGAGTAAAGTCGAACGTTTTCTTCGTTCATTTTTGCTGTTATCGAGATTCGCACCCGATTAAAGGTGCGAATGTCATCTTGCAGGGGGAGCTGTAAAGATTAGCACCAAAATAAGCTACAAAAGCGCCCTCCTTTCTGCTTTGCTTGGCTGATAGATATGCCTCTGTCTATTTGAACCTGTGAGAAGCAGTGAAATCTGGTTTGAATTAGTTTCAAGCAGTAAATTCAGGGTTCTAAGGCACGCTCAGGAGATACTCTTAGCCTACAGGAGCTGTGGAGCTGTGACCCGGTCAGGCCATCGGCCCCCCTACACCTTTCCAGAAGTAATAAAAGGCCACGGCGCCAGACGCTCGCTCTCACACACAGTCCAGTCGCTAATGTAGGAGGTCACGAGTTCAGACATCCCTCCCCTTCTTTCCCTCGTCGCGACGTGGAAGTAGCTGCCCTTTTCTTTGTACTCCAACCACATAGCCAGTATCCATTGCAAGTGGGGAAGTGCAAATCCCAGAGCGAGCGGAAACTCAGCTGCAGCCCTTCATCATCACAAGGGCGCCTTCCTTCCCGCACCCGACCTATGACCTGAGAGTAGTTCCTTGGTGAGGGAGGCCTTTGTCTACACACACACGTGAACTCTGGCAGAAGACGCGGAGAAGGATTTGGACGACACTGGATGCAGACGTCAGCCTTACGCCTCTACTATGTGGTAAAGTACCCAGAAAGAGTTGCTTAGTCTCGTTATGTTCGCCCTTGTGCATTTATTAAACTTCTGGACCTGTAACTTGGTATTCCCTGAGCTTCTTGGTTCAATCCCGGCCCACGTATTCACTGCCTTCTTGCTCTAAGTCACTAGTCAAGCCTCGTGGATGTCCTTGGCACCCTCAGCGCACTCTCGAGTAAAGCATTCCCCAAATTGCAGCCTTAGATTGTGACCTGGATCCTCATATCGTTTCAGAAGGACAATCGTAGCAGAATTCTCCTTGGTCTGTGTTCCTGGAATTCCCAAGCTTTTCCTCCCCCCCGCCCTCGGGAGGACTTCTGCAGCAGCAATTTAACGTGTTTTAATTCATTTTCCCTTAGATCTTGCCTGTCATGTAAATATACCTATTTTTGTATCCACGCACTTCTCTTTGAGAAAGAGCCCTCAGCTCCGGTATAACTCCTTTTACTTCTTGTTTTATATGTTCCTGGTTATCTTTCAAGGCCATTGTAGAGTAAAGTACTGAATGTGGAGACTTAAGAATTACCTGCACCAGGAAACATATAAATATATATATATATATATATATATATATATATATATATATATATATATATATATATATATATATTACTGTGTATATATGTCTGTGTGTGTGCGTGTGTGTTTATTCATATATCTATTTTCAGAGGCCTGATAGAATATTACTGAATATAGAATTTAGTCCAAAGGCCAAGCGCTGCAACCTATAAGGTCATTCAGTGCCAAAAGGAGAATTAAGAGTAAAAAGGTTACATAGGTGTAACAGGAGGAAAGCCTCGCAGTTGCACTATGAGACAATTGCTAGGAGAGGGTGGAAAGTAAGATGGAAGAAAGAGAATATGAACAGAGGTACAGTAAAGGGAATAAAAGGGGCCGCAGCTAGTGGCCGAAGGGACGCTGCAAAGTACCTTAAGTAATGCTTACAGTGCACCTCATGATGTGCACAGACGCCACTATTCCCTACGGATTAGAGGCCTAATATACATTGTTAGGAACAATCGTTTGCCGATTGTTCCCTTAGTGGGTTGTTGCCTCCTTTGTTTTTGTTTGTTTTTCTTTCTGGCGAGCTGACGTCTTAAACAAGTCAGGTTGAGGGCAGCAGCAAGCCAGCTGGAGTAGCAGCAGCAGGTATCCGTACCTGTGAGTCAGGTCTTGGCAGCAGTGCAGCGGAGAGTTTCTTGAGGACGAGATGGTTGCCGTGTCGGCTCTGTCATGGTCGTCGTGATTAGAGGAGGACGTCAGTACGTTTCTTGGAGGACGAGATGGTTGCCGTGTCGGCTCTGTCGTGGTCGTCGGTACTGGAGGAGGACGTCAGCACTATGCTTGAGGACGAGATGGTTGTCGTTTCGAGTCTGTCGGAGTTGTCCAGCAGTGTTCTTGTAAAGCAGCCTGGTGATGTTGTTTTTAATGTTATGCTGTCTGTGTTATTTATTTTGCTGCTCAAGTGTTTATTAATCTATATATTTGAGGTTTAATTATTATGCTGTTTGTGTATTAATTTTGCTGCTATATTGTTATAACTGTACTTTGGTAACTGACTCATTTGATTATGTTTATGGTTTTGATAATTTATTTTATTGCTTTGATCATCTATGTTCTGACTTTGTAATGTAATTATTGTGCTGGTCATTTGTGTTTGTGCTGCTAATGTTTATTATGTTTTTGGCCCGCTACTTGTAATGTTTTTCTGACCAGTTCATTGTTGTTGCTCCTGTTAAGTGATTAATTCACTTGTAATAGTGTCCATTTAATTGTTTATTTTAAACTTAACCTTGACTCACTGTATATTATGTATATAACTTTGTAAATGAATTAAGTTTAAGGTAACATTTTGTATTTGTTCTGCTCCTCCCTCCTTTGTTTGTCACCTCTCGTGAGTTATTTCAGCCCAATTGCTTGTTTTTTTTTTTTTTTTTTTTTTAAGAACCTGTAGATCTCGAGAGGCGAGATCGTAATAACATCTGTTAAAGATTCCTTATCAAAACATGGATTTGCTTACTAAAAGTGGCTAAGTTTCTAACTGCAGCATTAAAATATACATATTAACATCAACCATAGCTGCTTAGGTCCCAGTGATCATAACTGATGTTTGAGTGCTTATGTATCTATGTTAAAAAAAAGACAGCAGATTGTTTTAGATTTTATGCAAAATCTATTTTAATTTGTTAACATCAAAAAACATTTTTGCCTTTAAACAGGAAAATCTCAGTAATCTTGAAAAATGAATTTATTTCTCCTCAGCAAAATTTATTTATTATTCTACAGAAGAAAGGCTTCACAAATAATATCAGTATTACATCGTACATTTTTTTCCCTGGCCAAAATGCTATGTATTACTAACTTATTACTCTGTCTCTTGACATGACCCAAGTGATCAGTGTTAGTCAGCCTTTTTGAAAACAATAAAATTTTATGTATTTATTTAATTCTTTGCGCATACCCTAATATGAGTCTTCATTTGTAATATTACCTAAGAATCTTACATTTGTGAGTAAACCTGTAATAGAAGTTTGGATAAAGAACAGTCACAGCGAAACAGACTTATACTTATTCCACGTACAGGCTGTGATACTGTAAAGCGTATCTAGGACAGGCAGGAAAATCTAGTTGCACAGGATTTCACAGAATCGTTATAATGTACGAACTGGTAACGAATCTAGAGGCGTTTTTAATCATGTGAGAGACGAAGGTCGTGTAATAAACTAGAATGAGATGACATCATTGTATAAATGTAGCGATATTTTAGACAGACTGATACCAGAACCCTGTTTCACTGATAACTTACTATTACGAACCTCGTTCCAGGATTTTATAAGCTTGAAAACGTAACGAAAAATGAAATATTTACAGAACCAAAAGTTAAAGAGCCTCTACCCTCGCAAGACAGCAGTTATATAAATTGCTCTTCATAGTAACGGGCGGTTTCCTGTAATACCTGCTTTTTGTAAAATTAGCAACTACATAGTTGATATTTTCTCTTGTTTATGTATTTTTGACAAGACGAATGAAATGTAACAGTATTGTACTTTTTTTATTTCTTTTAACTTGATAATGTCTTGAAAACTGACAAAAGCCTGGTGTCTCCGGACTTTCCTTTCACTTTTCCTGCAGGTGCTTTCTTTGTGTATGTAGACAGAGTGAAATATAAAAACAGCGCTCAGCAGTGATTATCAGAAGAAAAAAATATATTTCTCGGCATGGCGTCATATTTGAAGAGGCAGTTTTTGCCCCAAATGAAAGTGGACTGTCTCGAACAGCAATGGTCTCCAGCCTCATCTCGCTCTCTCTCTCTCTCTCTCTCTCTCTCTCTCTCTCTCTCTCTCTCAATCTATATATATATATATATATATATATATAAATATATATATATATATATATATATATATATATATATATATATATATATATATATTTATATATATATACAGTGTATATGTATGTGTGTGCTCTTATCCCTGGCCATCAACGTCTTATTCTTATGCATTATACATCATTGAATAATAATAATAATGAGAGAGAGAGAGAGATCCTGCTAAAGAGAGAGAGAGAGAGAGAGAGAGAGAGAGTTGGTACGTTACCATACAAAAAGTCAGAAAGACTGTTGCTACAAAAGAGACGCAATGATCCAACTAACGGTTGTGATATGTGTCAAAACAGGACTGATTTTATACGATTTGTTTGTGCGTGTCAGTGCATGGCTCCTAATACAAGAACTCTCTCTCTCTCTCTCTCTCTCTCTCTCTCTCTCTCTCTCTCATTACAAAACTGAGAGATTCTGCCGCTACTTGCTGCAGAACCGATCACTTCTTGCTGACATTCCACATATGGTAGGAAATCACTCGTTAGTTCTTGTAGAAGCTAATAATAATAATAATAATAATAATAATAATAATAATAATAATAATAATAATAATACTAATAATGCGTTCGACATAGAAAGAGAAGGGGTAGACTCACCCGTATTCGTAGGAACAATAATAATAATAACAATAATAGCAACCGTGTGAACATGTTGTTGTTGTTTTTGCTAAAGATTAAGCAAGCATGGGGCTTAGCTCTTAGAACAACCTAATTTTTATTTCCCTCTTATTTAAAATGTTCAGTGTACAAAATACATTATTTGTTAATTATAATATTGCGTTTAGGAATTTTCACCAATATTCTACAAATTGTTTTCACATACAGCGCTTAATAATCATCTTAAACAAATAGTTCTCTTTTTCTTAGTTCTACAAATGTTCAGTGTACAATAATTACTTTATATTCCATAACAATAGTCTTTAATTTGCTGTTTCAAACAATAACGAACAGCCTAAGACCCTCTCGGGAGAAATAGACCTTACAATTATCAATCTTTTTTTTATTTCTCGTTCAATGGTTTCTAGTTAGAACTCGTTATTCTATTTCTGTAACCGAAATAAACTGGAATATAATAAATTTTTTTCTACCTTATTAAAAAGAACAGTTGTTAAACCGGAAGAACATCAAAATCGCAAAATATTTGAAAAGCACTTCTTTAAATGCAATGTACTTTTTTTTATAATATATCTCTAATTTCTATAATCGAAGCAGGGATAGCAATGTAATAGGCATATAAGATCTATGCCAAAAGCCAAGTGCTGGGACCTCTGAGATTATTCAGCGCCGAAAAGGAAATTGAGAGAGAAAATTTTTGAAAGGTGCAACAGGAGAAAAACCTCGCAGTTGCACTATGAAACAATTGTTAGGAGAGGGTGGATAGCAAGATGGAAGAGACAGAGAGTATGAACGGAGGTAGAGTAAAAGGAATGAACTGGGTTGCAGCCTGGGGCCGAAGGGACGCTGCAAAGAACCTTGAAACGTGCTAAATTAATATCCTGAAAATGAGAGATAAAGATTCGATTAAACACCCAGATAAGCTAAAACTTTATTGTACCAATGTACTTCATTGCGTATGTGTATAATTTTTTAGCTTGTGAATTTACTGAACCAAATTTCAAATACCTTATTCAGAGTTAATTTGCAAAAAGTTTCAGAAGAAGTTCATCAAATGCACCAAATGGTCTCAATCGATTTCGACTCTCTCTCTCTCTCTCTAGAGAAGAGAAGAGGGATTTATATTTGATTTCTGTAGTGTAATATTTAATGAATTATTGTATTCGTATCTATTTTATGTGATCAGTTTAAGACCTATTGCAAACTAAAATGCAGAAATAAAGGTATTATTATTATTATTATTATTATTATTATTATTATTATTATTATTATTATTATTATTATTATTATTATTATTGGCAGCTACCTCGGCCTAACAGTGGTAATCCTTGTGGCTGGATTAATGAAAGAAAAGAAATAATCCAATTATCAGAGAATTAGCCAATATTTACCAAGGGAGGAAGAGAGACGTGAAGAAGCACTCCCTACCACAACAGGAGATTTATAATTTACTGTTTCGCGGTTACCGAAAGTGAAGAGGATGGGAACACAGAAGGAAGCTGGAGGAGGAGAAGACAGAAGAACGCTGGACAACGGGAAGGTGATGCTGACACCTAATCATTCTGGAGGGGAGATGGCATCATGTTGATGCTGACAGTTATACAAGAGGAATTGAAATTGGATATAAAATTTAGGCAAAGACCAAGGGCTGGGATCAGTGAGGGAATTCATTACTGAAAATGTTGAAGCAATAGTCAGGTGAGGGTGGCATGTAAGATGGAAGAGGGAAAAGTTAATTTATACCTGAGCTGATTAACAGCTCTCCTAGGGCTGGCCCGAAGGATTAGATTTATTTTGCGTGGCTAAGAACCAATTGGTTACCTAGCAACGGGACCTACAGCTTATTGTGGAATCCATACCACATTATAGCGATAAATTAATTTCTATCACCAGAAATAAATTCCTCTTATTCCTCACTGGCCGGTCGGAGATTCGAACGCGCGGCCAGCAAAGTGCTAGCTGAGAACGGAAGCCACTCTCCCAACGAGGAACTGATGGAAGAAGGAGAATATCAATGGAGGTATACAGTAAAAAGAATGAAAGATTTGCAGCTAGGGGCCGAAGAGATGCTGCAAAGTACCTTAAGTAATGCCTACAGAGCACCACTTGAGGCACATTGACGGTACTACCCCACCCCACCCATCTTACGGGGATAGATATACTACTGATGATGCAGAGAAGATAAAGAATGAACGGCACTGATGACACCATGAGGATAAATATGGCGAAAATGTGAGGTTCATTATGCTGCGGACGAGCTAAATAATTTACCAGCTAGTGCCAATGATAATCATAAAAAATATGAGACAGTGTTGGGTGGGGGAGGGACAGGGTGATAATCATGTCAAGATGTTAGTCTACAACATCAGTCAACAAGAGACAATAAAGTGTAAAACCTATCGAGAAGATGGAGAGCCTATCAAGCAGTGTCGTACCCATCAAGATTATTTAAAATCTATTAAGAAGATGGAGAGCCAGTCAATAAGGCGGAGAGCCTATCAAGGTGTGAAACCTATCAAAAAGGTGGTGAACCTATCAAAAAGGTTTAGAACCTATCAAGAAGCCGTAGAAACTATCAAGAAAGCATGGAACCTGTCAATAACGTAGAGAACATATCAATAAGGTGGAGAACCTATCAAAATGGTGGAGACCTATCAAAATAGTGGAGAACCTATCAAAATAGTGGAGAACCTATCAAGAGGTAGAGAACCTAACCTGAGAGTGGAAAACTGTCAAGAAGGTGTAGAACCTATCAAGAAGGTGTAGAACTTATCAAGAAGGTACAGAACTTATCAAGAACTGTAGAGCCTATCTAGAAGGTTGAGAACCTTCAAGAAAGCATAGAACCTATCAAGAAAGTGGAGAACCTACTAAGAAGGTATAGCACCTATCAAGAAGATGGAGAACCTATCAAGAAGATGGAGAACCTGTCAAGAAGGTGGAGAACACATCAAGAATTGGAGAACTTATCAAGATGGTGGAGAATCTTTCAAAAATCTGGAGAGTCTATCAAGGTGTATAACCTGTCAAGAAGGTGGAGAACATATTAAGAAGGTAAGAGCCTATCAAGAAGGTGGAAAACCTATCAAGAATTGCAGAACCTATCAAGAAGGTGGAAAACTTATCAAGAAGGTGGAAAATTTATCAAGAAGTGTAGAACCTACTAAGAAGATGGAGAACCTAACAAAAAGGTGGAGAACCTGTCAAGGTGGAGGACATATCAAGAATGTGGAGACCCTATTAAGATGGTGGAGAACCTTTCAAAAAGCTGGAGAACCTATCAAAAGGTATATAACCTGTCAAGACGGTGGAGAGCATACTAAGATGGTGGAGAACTTATCACAAAGGTGGAAAACCCATCAAGAAGGCATAGAACCTATCAAGAATTGTAGAACCTATCAAGGAGATGGAGAACCTAGCAAGAAGGTGGAGGACTTCTCAAGAAGGCGTAGAACCTATCAAGAAGATGGGGAACCTGTTGAAAAGGTGGAGAACTTACCAATAAAGAGGGGAATGATGGTAGGTTGAATGAAAAAGAAAGGGCAAAGAGAGAGAGAGAGAGAGAGAGAGAGAGAGAGAGAGAGAGAGAGAGAGAGAGAGAGAGAGAGAGAAATGATATTGCAATGCTGTCCTTAGTTGAGAAAGGGATAGTTGATAATGGCTCACCGTTCACCCATACAGGAAAAAAACAGCTATTCCAGATTTCATATGCTTGAAAGCTCTTCCACCTATTATGCCTTAAAATTCTTCAGGATCCTTTATATTGCACGTAACGCCGATATTTTATTATTATAATTAACAATGTTTGATACGTCTACTCCAAGTACATTGGAAAAATAGCGAAACCGATGCAATTTTGAGAAAGGATTGTATGAATGATTTTATTTAGAAAAACTTGCATACTCAGTATGAAGCATTCACACACAAGTACATTCCTTGGCTAATAACGTATCAGTTATAATTCCCCTTTAGGGATGTTCTTCCCAAGGTAGAGTGAATTAGATATTAACGTTATTTGTATCTTAATATTTGTTATTAACGTTATTTGTAGCTTAATATTTGTGAAAAAAAATTGTCACGGTGCGTGTGACAAAAAACCAAATATATACATAATGTATATTAAATTGAATATATACTGTGTGTGTGTGTATAAATATACTTATCTGAATGTATAGGAAGAACCAGTATTACAGTGTTAAGATGAAATCGAATAAAAAGATAATTTGTCAATTCAAAAAAAAAAATAAAAATAAAAGATTAGTCCGTAAACAAACGAATCAAACAAGATATACGAGGAAAGATTTCCTCCTCTATCGAAAGGAACGAGGAAAGACTCCTAGAGTCCGAAGACTCGCGGATCTACAATCCTGTAAACGCTATGGAGGCCAGATAAGCCCTTGACTCGCGAATCCTTCCAAACCGCACTTATCGCTCTTCGTAGGACTTTGGAATTTCAAGGATTCTAGGGACTGTTATGATAAGTATTTCATCAGGAAATGAAGATTTGGATTCCGAAAAAAAATGAAAAAGACTCCAGCCATTCGGGGCAAAAGAGTAGTGACAGTCTTCCACTTGGCGACCAAGTTTGTAACTCACGTATACATACATACATACATACATACATACATATATATATACATATATATATATATATATATATATATATATATATATATATATATATATATATATATATATATATATATGTGTGTGTGTGTGTGTGTGTGTGTGTGTGTGTGTGTGTGTGTGTGTGTGTGTGTGTGTGTGTGTGTGTGTGTGTGAAGTTCAGTACAGGCAAAAAGTTCCTCGATTTTTAGTTGATATCGTGGCTATGTCACAAGATAATTCATTCATACAATGCATAAATATCGATTGTCCTTTTGAAAGACAGTATTTGAACAATAAAGACGGCCCCTGTTTATATTAGTGAGATGTTATCTCATTCACCTCCGAAATAGAGAAAATAAACCGTAATATATTATGATTTACAGCTTAGCATTCCGATACATGGTCATTCCGGTAAGGCTGAATTAATCACAATTTTACATCTTAATTTGGACATTTTTCGGTACCATTACTATACACACACACATACACATACTAAGGCCAAGCTAATTAATTTAATGATGAGAAAGTACTGGAACCATACTCATGAAGGTTTGGCCTTTAAAGAAAAACAGTAATTGGAATTGGAATATATAAAACTTAGGTCAAAGGCCAAGCGCTGGGACCTAAGAGGTAATTCCGATGCTGAAAGGAAATTGACAGTAAAAAAGGTTTGAAAGGTGTAACAGGCGGAAAACCTTTCAGTTGCACTATGAAACACTTGTTAAGGGAAGGTGGAAAGTATGATGGAACAATGAGAATATGAACGGAGGTACCGTAAAAGGAATGAAAGGGTTTGGGGCTAAGGACCGAAGGGACGCTGCATAGAATCTTAAGCAATGCCTACCCCTACGGGGTAAAGAATCCTCATGCTGGGAGGATATGCAAAGTGAACGGAATTCATTCATAGCAATCCTAAAGGAAGTGTCAATCCATTCAACCTGGATGGTTTAAAAAAACCATTATTAGTATCGTGTTCACGTAGGCCTAGCAAGCATAAAATAAATATGTTAATATACTTTCCACTCGATGAATCAACCAGTCTCTGGCAGGAAGGCAAAAAGAAGCTTTGAGGCTCGCAATAAATATCTGATAATGCCACCTAGTTACCACCAAAGGCAGTCTTAGTAACAAAATACTTTTATGATCTCGATATCCACAGTAACTGAACCTATTATCACTATTCAGAAGATAAACCCATTTCCATAGGAAACAAGCCCGCAGGAGCCACTGACTTGAAATTCAAGCTTACAAAGAATATGGTGTTCATTTGAAAGAAGTGAGTGGTCGTAAAGGGAAATACAAGAAGAAATCTCACTCATTAAAAAAAAACAATTAATTAATGAATAGATAAAGTTGTAGTTAAATTATTAAAACACAAGGAGAATTATATTAGGATAGCAATGCAATGCATCTTCGCTTGAACTTATGGAGTTTCAAATGCACGACATCCTCAGTAGGGAGGCTGTTCCACAGTCCAACGGTGTAAGGAATATAGGACCTCGGTAACTGAGGAATTCGACAGCGAGGCACATTTACTGCATATTGGTGCTGCTGTTCAGCGAAAATGGTTGCTCTCTCTCGGCAGGAAAAGGGGATCAGGGATCAATTGTGAATGTGAAAGTTCTCTGTCAAAATATAACTTATGAAGTCAACAAAATACCCAAGGAAAAGGTTCATGTAAAAAGACAACTCGTCCAAAGTTATATTGATACCATGACTAACAGCTTTGAAATTGCAGTAACTCGTAGGAAAACCGATTCGTTTCCAAATTCAGCCCAATTTTCCTGGAACAAGATTTCGTCACACGTTGCAATCAACTCGTTAATAACTCCCCCCAGAAGATCTTTGTCCATTGAAAGGATCCTACGAGCAAAGGACACAGGGGAGTCAGAGAGAAGCTTCGAGTGGTTAACAAACTTAATGTTATCTCAACTTCACTTGCGGATGGGGAGGGGGGGACAAAGCTGATCCGATGACAAAAATAACGCCATATCTCGACAGCTGATGAGCTCAGATAATTAAGGAAAGTATTTACCGTTGTTGGTATGCTTAGTAAATTCAAGTTAAATTACAAGCTTCATAAATTTAGATTATTTCGTGTAGGAAAGTTTACATATAATTAACATAATACGCATGGTTATTTTGCTCCAAAATTAGCTTCCCCTAGTAAGATGAATTTTTTGTCTTGACTCACAATACCGGAGAGCAACGTGTAGGAAAATCAATTACCCCAGAACAGTATAAATCTTTTATAGCATTCTTAGGATGCTATAAATCATGTAATACCACAGAGGTTGAAATGTTGCCCTAAATATATATATATATATATATATATATATATATATATATATATATATATATATATATATATATATATATATATATATATATATATATATATATATATATTGTTAGGATATTCATCCCTCCCTCCTTTTACCGTTCCAGGAATCATTTAATTGTGAAATCATTTAGCATTCCTTGGCCTGTCGGGTTGGGAAATTTAGCGGGTGACGGAGAAACAAGCGTATTTTGAACCAGTAAACAGCCGTTAGTTAGGCGTCGGTACTCCTCACCTACCCCCAACATCGCGCGATCCAGAAGAACAATACCAAAACCCCCTTTCCCCCCTTTCCCCCCATCGCGCAATGGGCGAGACATGTAGGGATTGGGAAGGGCAGAAGGGCATTTAGGGCTGGGGAACAGGTAGTCTTTTATTCCATGGGCATATAATGATAAGTGTGCTTTTCCCATATCCTCCTTGCTGGCCTTTCGACATGCTTGCAGGTACAGCTGGCACCCCTCGCCCGACGCCGAATGCGACCTGCTTTTCAAAAGCAGGCAGAGACTTGCTTCTGACCTCATCTGCAGCGGACGCGCTGCGGGTTCCTCCATCTCCGCTGGCCGGACTGTCTTCAAACAAGGGAGCTGGAATGGTTGTAGGCACCTATAACAGTCATAAAAGGATCATACATTTGCGAGCAGTCAAAGACCAGCCCTAACCCTCTTTTACTCAAACTTCTAACCAGTCCATTTCTTTAACTTTTAACCTCTTCCTTCACAAAACAATCTTCCCTTTGTTAGAATCCTACCTGTATCCTCCCTTGCCATTTACGTCCTTCGAATTCAAGTAAAGATCCCGAAATAACAATCACTTATCCCTCCAAGAGTGCAATCTAAGGGCTATTTAAGTTATTTAAGTTAAGTTGTAACAGCGTAAGTTAACTTTGGGCGCGTATAATTACGTGTTCATTGTTAACGCACATGCTGCTCCAATTCTCAGCTCATATTTACGTGCTTTCATCAAAAGCACCTTCTAGGCTACGTTATGTGTTGTATTTAAGAACGTGTATTGAGTAATCTTCTTTAGGAAGATTCCATTTCCCTTAGTTTGAGCAGGGCTAACTCAGAACCTCTCTCTCAGGAGGGACACGTGGCACAATCGCAATTCCATGCTTCCATACCCCGCCTGCCACCCCAATAACTCCTGGTCGTAGTTCAGAGAAGTTTCTGTTGTGGCCAACTGTTCTTATAAAGTATTCCTCCACCCTGGAACACCATCATTTGCATTACTATTTCACGTAATCAGGGCAGACTGAATGGGATTATTATCATTGAACTGATTATTGCAGATTGGCCCCATTCTTTATCCACTTGCTTGTTGCCAATTCATGTCATTATTGTTACTGTGCCCTGTTCTGAATCTGCCCCTCAGTGATTATGTTGTATTGTGACTAAATGTTGATTTGCACTGTTGATTTGCTAAGTTTCTACAAATAAATCCCTGTAAGTTGGCAAAAGAATTTCTAAATTCCAATATGGTGACCTGTCCACCTTAAATTATAACTCCAGGAAAATTCTGAGGTAAGTCTTCAATTAAATCCTTTTGTTTACAAACTGACTCCCTTGTTTCGTGGCAGCATCAATTATAATTTTGTGTTTAAATTTTATCAAACCACGTCCAGTCAGTAACAATATATATATATATATATATATATATATATATATATATATATATATATATATATATATATATATATATATATAAATATATATATATATATATATTATTATGATTAGCAAGAATTCGCTAGCAAATTGCCTCCCCTCCTTTGTTGTTGTTGGATTGTTCTGTTGTGTTTCATTTAAGGTAACCTGCTGTGGTCTCAAACTATCCTTTTGAATGTGGAGAGACATGTGCCATTGTTACCGCATGATCTTGCAGTTGCAAAGCCAACCTCAGATACAAGCCCAAGAAATCACAAAGTTTGATAACATCTTGATTTATGTATGTGTATGTGTGATATGTATATGTATGTATGTATTTTTAGTTTTCACATCTCAATAGCATACTTCACTGTACTAAGTATTTGGATTCCCATGTGGTCCCAGGAATTCTTCCCTTAACCCTCTCTCTCAACTGAGGTTATTAGTGAGTTAGTGAACAATCTAAACCAATTTACAATTCATGAAGATGCTACCACCTCAACACCAGAGAGGCTGTGTCTGACAGTGTGGAGGATGATCTACTTCTTCAGAAAGACAAGGTTCTGCATGGTCAGAATTGTAAATGACTGCAAAGATGAATGGATGCTTTGAAGAGACAATAGAAGTGCAGGAAGTGGAAATTGCTCAAGAGGCACTTAAAATAGGACAAAGACAAACAGGTGCTGAGCCAAAAAATGCACGGTATATTCAAAACTACTTGCCCAGCAGAAACACAAAGAAGTTAACCTTGCTTTGGTGTATCTTATCCACCTCACTCCAGTCCATTATCATTGTGCCACATCACTGATGATATTAACAAGACCTGTAAGAGTACAATAATGGACAAGTTAGAAAGAATGAGAACAGCAAACGACACAGCTGACAAGGGCTATGTGTATATCATTGATGCTATGTTCTTCCTTCGTACTTTGAATCCACCTACTATCTTTGGAGATATGACAGTGACTGTACTCTGATAAGTATGCGGCAATTGCAAAGATTGTACATCTTGTGTGTAACATTTATCCTGAGGGCCCCACCATCAAAGAGAGTGAGCAGGATTATCGTGGACAGTCTGAGATTTCATGCAGGACTGTAGCCCTTCACAGAAACGACCACAATATCTTAACAACACTTTGCACTGAACAAAATTTAAAAGGGAGTTTGTGAGGTTTTGAAGGGATGAGTGGACCTCACGAATACGAATCTACTCTAAATGGGCATCAGCTGTACTTTGGGGTGGGACCAACTAGGGCAGGTCGGCTAGCCAGGGGATTAATGATGAATCACCCGGGTCGACCATGTAAAGAGAGCCATGGCCCATGATTTACAGGTTGTAAACAAAGGACAGTTAGCACTACTGCAAATATATACATGACAAATTTCTTTTCACTTATTGAATATTTGATTTATTCTGAGTAACTTTCATTTCAGTTTATGTAATGTTTGTCTGAGATATATTTAAAACAATAAAAAGATAGATGTTGATTACTGGAAGTTCAACCCTCTACTACTGCCAGAAAAGTGAACTTAAGAGTTTTTATATATGAGGCTGTATTTTTGAACTTGATAAATGGCACTGATAAATAATGTTACTTGTTGACTACCATTAAAATAAAATTAATACAAAAGTGAAATTATTAACACATTGTCACGATGCGTATCAAGTACCTGTCTATTACACAACTAATCTCAAAATTCAAAAATATACCTCACTTCAGCCAGTAAATCTTTTTTGAAAGGTTAAGTCACTGATATATGGAAAGGTTGCAAAGAAATTCATTTTTTGTACTGTTAGGACTTCAGGTCTTTTAGAGAAATGCTTAACTAGTAACTGATTTAACTTTCTATACACTAGCCTGGAGGTAACTGTTTTCCCTCCAGGCTAGTGTATGAAAGTTAAATCGGTTACTAAATCTTTGTTGAAAGTATCCATGAACATTTCCCAGCCATATCAATGATTAATTCTAAAAAATCCTCTGAGTATTGGCTCTTTGTTTAAGATAAGGATCAATACCGAGTCATAGTAATCCATCTGGATCACCTAAAATGTACTGTGTATTTCGAAGGGATTTACGTAAAGACCGCAGTAGGCTTCTTAAGGTGCGCATTGATTCACATCGGGAATTAGTTTCCGCACAGGTACTTGGAATCTCGAACCCAGAGCACTCAACATCAGGAACCATTCAAAACAATGTAAAACCTACATTGAGAACGAGATTTTAGCGTCATCGGTCATACACCCAGCCCTCCAAGACTTAACAATCTTAGAGTCATTATTTATAAAACAACTTGTACCATCATTAAATACTCATATATCCGCTGGTCAACTGTATTTAGCTTAACTCCTTACTGTGGTGGCTTCTTTCCATTTAGTTCTTTACTGTTTCACCTCTAAGTTGGTTGTGTTTTTATTCTAATTTATTTCATTTTTACTGTAACATTTTAAATGTATTCTAAGACTGTACTTATAACTGTTTTTATGTTTTTATTTTTTATGTTTTTATCTTTTCTTGTACACAGCCTGAAGATGTAATTCAGTACAAAATTGCAAACGTTGGTTTTAAAATACATAAGACAGCCTAGTCATGTGTGGTTTTCATCCATCTTCCTCTGGATATGCTTCCTCGAGAGTATTTCCCTGTTTCCTGTATCACTATATATAACATATGCATATATATATATATATATATATATATATATATATATATATATATATATATATATATATATAATATGTATATATATATATATGTATATATATATATATATATATATATATATATATATATATATATATATATATAGAGTTAGAGAGAAGAGAATCTAACAGTTACTTGTTTAACTGGCAATATACATCCCCAGACCCATAATGAGAAATATAATAAGCAAATCATTCTCAATATGACGGTCAGACTTCAATACCTATACTAATTTTATGACGCAGGCATTCTTCCTTCCCTCTTCTTGTTCTTTTTGATTTTATCGACCCATTTTATTTTTCCCAGTACATTGTGTCAACAGTTCAAGGGACGACAAGCTCCGGAATTATTGTTAAAATGGGAAATCTAATCAAAAATTAATTTCCTTATTTAATTAGTCCAGTGTTCAATGTATATCATTCTTTAATATATGAATTTATGAATTTTCATGTAACAATTTTCTTCAAATTGTTTCCATATACCTCACAATAATAATGTCAAGTAAATCATTCTCTTTTCACAATTGTACAAATGCTCAGCAAACAATAATTACATTATTATATGCACCCCTGTAGGGAGGTAGTGCCGTCCGTGCACCTCATGTCTTTGCAGCGTCCCTTCGGCCCCTAGCTGCAACCCCTTTCATTCATTTTACTGTACCTCCGTTCGTATTCTCTTTCTTCCATCTCTCTTTCCACCCTCCTAACAGTTGTTTCACGTAGCAACCTGAGGTTTTCCTCTTGTTACACCTTTCAGACCTTTTTGCTCTCAGTTTCCTTTCAGCGCTGAATGACCTCATAGGTCCCATCGTTTGCCTTTGGCCTAATTTACATTCATTCAAAGAGAGCATCAGGAGGGAAGCCATAATAGATGCTAACCGTGTCTCCTCTGCCACAGGGAGCGACGTGAACAGAGAACAAGCTGTCAGTTACAAACCAGCACTTGTGGTCGATCAATAATTACGGTTTAGAGAAGTACTGTGGTGTGTTGCCGGTTCAAAGCAGGCATGGACCTGTTACCATTGTGTGTGTGTATTATTATTGTGTGTGTGTGTATTATTGTGTGTGTGTGTATTATTGTTCGAGGATGAACCCCGCTCATATGGAGCCCCAGCCCACGAGGACCATCGGCTTGAAATTCAAGGTTCCAAAGAATATGGTGTTCATTATGATGAAGAAAGTGGAGATCACTTATTAGAAAAAAAAGATAAATTAACAAATAAATAAATAAATAAATAAAAATTTAAGCAAATTATTATGTTACAAGGAGAATTGTATTAGGGCATTCATGCATTGCATCTTCGCTTGAAAAAGTAAACTACGCACAACCATTGCATTTCAATGAAATCCCTCGCTCTGATTCCATACCATTTCTCGACCGTTCCTCTGCAGCACTGGCTGAGGCCTCACTTCGTCTCTTTTCAGTACTCTCTTTTATTACCCCCTTTTCCATCCTCTCTCTTATCTTGAGCGTGGATTTCTCCACTGTTTCATCTTCACCTAAAAGCTAACTGACTTTCATAGATTAAATGTTTTTTTTTTCAATTTTTTTAATCATTTTAGTTCTTACTTGGTTTTTATTCCAACGACTTTTCTCTTTATATATTTTTTGTTGACTAAACTGCTTGCTTATGATGAGAAGAATTTATGGATAAAGATTTAAGTAAAGAAATGCATTTTACTTTCTGACTTTCTGTTTGTCTGAATATGTGTCTGTCTGTCTGTCTCTCGATGGAACATGCGAATACCCTATGGCGCGGCTGAACAAAACAAAATGTTTCCATCAGATCAAACCGGAATATCATATTCCCTTCCCATATGATTTTGCAACATCAGTTTATTTCAATAGTTAACTTTAGACTTTTCCTTAACTTATCGTCACCTCTCCATCCCCTGAGCCTGTCTGCTTCTCTAGGCATCGTACGTCTCGTACTGTTGAGTCGATGTTTCCGGAGCAGAAGTTCTGATATATGTAAATAAGGCCTTTCGTTCTCCTGCGACACTTTTGCCTCTTCTGGACTTTCATTTTTGGAGGAGGAATTGCGACAAATAGAAACAATTCAGGTCGAAGGAAGGTTCTTCTCAAACTTTTTTTTCTTTTTATTCTTGCCCTCGACGAATGTGTGTTTCTTAAAATTCTCTTTCTCTGAAGTCCATTGATGACGGGGGCCTTTTCTTTATTGTTTTCTTTTCAAATTCTTG